>NC_077231.1:208099069-208349917 GCF_027887165.1 Monodelphis domestica | reverse complement strand
CTTGAAGGCTTTGCCAGTAAACTATGGCAGGTTTTATTGGAGTTGGGTTTTTTTGGCTGCAGACATTCCCTAAACGATTTACTTACCAAGGGGTGAAGTGATTTCTATCTGAATTGGTGAAGGCAGGAAAACCACAGATTTCTGGGAGTACCAGAGTAAATGGCTTCTCCCTCCTCTGTGCTTAATGGGACCGTCCTTAACTTGGACACCAGCTTTAGACACAGACTAACTGAGAGACTGGCGTAAGCCAACATTGATCCCTGGCTTCAGCATTTGACATGACTGCTCTGGACCATCCTCTCACCGAACAATACTTTCCCCCTGCCATTCTAGGCTGCCCAGTCTTCAGTTTGAGGCATTTCCTTTTATGGTGCCCATTATCATCCCTGTGGTTCAATCTTAATGAAAACTTAACAAACTAGAACAAATCTAATGAGGGTGAGCACAGTGGTAGAGGATTTGAAAACTGCTCATATGAGGAAGAGTTGAAGGAAAATGAGGTATTGTAAGGGCTGTCATGAGGAAGGGAATGTAGACTTGTCATGTAGTCCTGCTGGGCAAGACTAGGACCAATAGGGAGAAGTTACAAAAGGACAGCTTAAAAAAAAAAATAAATATGAATTAGTTAAAACAAACCAGAAAGAGTGGTTTGTCTATGTGGTATAAGAATGCCATCATTGAATGTATTTTAATAGAGGTAGAAAACTATCTGTCAGATGTTGGAGCAGAAATTCATATTCTAGGTAGGGAAGAAGAAAGAAAGAAATATTTACTAAGGACCTTCTATGTGCCAAGTACTGTGCTAAGCACTTTATAAATATTATCTTGTTTGATCCTCACAACAGCCCTGGGAGGCAGGTACTATTATTATCCTCATTTTATAGTTGAAGAAAGACAGTAAGTGACTTTTCCAAAAAGTAACTTTTCCAAGGCCACAGAGCTAGTATGAACTTGAGGCTGAATTTGAATTCGGGTTTTCTTAACTCCAGGACCAAGTCTCTGTCCATCCTACCACTTGCTAGTTCTAAAAGGTGATGATACTCCTTGGAACACAAATGCAAACATATCATTAATGCAACTGTAAGTAGCACCCCTGTCTTTAGGAATTGTCCTTTCCTACTTTGATATTTACACTGGGATGAGAAAATAGCAGGAAAAGTTTCAACATAGTATGTACTTAACAGTTTATTTTTGGTGGAAAATGCATTGGGATGCTGATCCTAAACTCAATCCTTACACCAATCACCATGCCAGTCCCAAATAATGTTTTTTCCTGGCTGAATGAAAAGAAGTGGTCAACTAACCCTATTCTCTCTCTCTCTTTTTCCAGGTTACCTATTCTCCAGGGTGGCACATTTGCCTTTCTGGCCCCATCCTTGGCCATGCTCTCTCTCCCTGCCTGGAAATGCCCTGAATGGACCCTCAATGCTACCCAGGTGAATGTCAGTTCTCCAGAATCACTGAGGAATGGCAGAAGAGGATCCGAGAGGTAATTCTGGAGAGAAACTGTTGGGAGCTGGTCCAGGGAAATGTTGGGACTTGTAGGTAATAACAGAACTAAAAATGGGGAAGAGGCCATCAGAAGTAAAATGGCGCCATACATAATAATTGAAACTTTTATAGTTTTCATCTAAATTTTTCAGAAGATTAACAAAATGGCTCTCAGTAACTCTCCTAATCAACCCAGAGAACCAGGAGGAGAGAGGTGGGACTACTGGAGGGCGATAGAGAAATATCAGCTCGAGGCTGCATGGACACATCCAGGGTTAAAGTGGGTATACATAATGCTCACGTTTGTCAGTGTACTTAGAGGTGTATCTTTTTGTGACAATTTTGCCTCAATGCAAGAAACTATCTGGAATTATTCAAAGCCATTTAAGACATTAACTGGGAGCAAAAGTAAAAGACAGGAGAAAGACATCATAGGGATTGGGCAGGGACAATCCCAGTTCTTCTTCCCCCCTTCCTCAGAAGGATCCAACAAGCTCTCAATTTTCTGAAGACTTTCTCGGATGGATAATTGAGTTAGTTTAATGAGCTTCTTCCAGCAATATCTCAAGGCCTGGTGGCTGACCTGTTGCTGGACCAGAGCCCTTGACGATGTCTAATCTGGCATTACTAGCTAGAGGGAGATGTAAATATGGGGAAACTTTTCTTATACAGTTTCATCCTCAGTAGTTTGTTTCTGCTACTTTCTCTAACACAAGAGCAGGTTGGGATTGAGAAATGAACACTGGATTGGCTTTGATTTAGGTTTAGGTTTGTTGGAACCTAATCTAACATAGACCCCTCCTGATTTGCCATAGAGGATTAAATAGAAGAGATAGGCTCCTACTCCGATGGGATGGGATGTGGGAGCTTCCTTCTCTGGTTGCTTCAAGATCTCCCTCCCTACTCTGCAATCTGGATGTCTGGGCTCCTAGAGGCCATCAGACCATATGTTCTAGGGCATAGACTGTGTGTATTGATGTATTTTAAATTCCAGACTCCTAAACAAAATTTTGCCAATCTCTTTGAGTTGACTATACCAAGAAATACTAACCATTTACCTTGACTCAGTCATTTCAGTTGTATCTGACTCTTCCTGATCTTATCTGGGATTTTCTTGGTAAAGATAATAAAGTAGTATGCCATTTCCTTCTTTTTATTTTATTTATTTGTTTGTTTATTTGTTTAAACCCTTACCTTCTGTCTTGGAATCAGTACTGTGTATTGGTTCCAAGGCAGAAGAGTGGTAAGGCTAGGCAGTGGGGGTACAGTGACTTGCCCAAGGTCACACAGCTAGGAAGTGTCTGAGGTTAGATTTGAACCTGGGACCTCCTGTCTCTGGACCTGTCTCTCCATCCACAGAGTCACCTAACTGCACCCTATTTCCTTCTTTTTAGATCAGTTTACAGAGGGGTGAACTGAGACAGAGTGAAGAGATTTGCCCAGGGTCCCACAGCTAGTGGCCAGATTCCTGAGGCCAGATTTAAACTCAGGAAGATGAGTCTTTCTGACTTCAGCCCTGCACTCCATCCACCTCAACTATTTACTTTATGAAGTCTCAAAATACTGCTGAGGATTCTCAGAAAGTAGCTTCACTTATACTCTGGCTCTTCTATATAAATGTCTGGCTGCCTAAGGAGAGGTGGTGTGGAATAGTAGAGAGTTAGACTGAAAATCATGAAGGTCTGGGTTCAAAACTTGCCTTTGCTATATATTTGCAGTGGGACCCCCATGTGAATAATCTTCCCTCAGAAAGCTCTAGACTTTATTCTAGACTAATATTCCCTCAGAAAGCTCTAGATTATTATAAAATAGAGAGAAAGTGTCAACCTGCCCTGGAAGAGGGAGTTTCTTCACTCAAGAGCTTACTCTGTCAGTGAAATTGGAGGTTCAGTGCATGTCCTTAGACTGCTACAGCCCCAAGGCACATAGTGTGCCCTCAAGTCGTCGTTCCTACAGATGATAGACTGGTATTAGATTAAAACATTTAGTTCTGACAGGTTCAAGAAATGGTTCAAGAAATATAAAAGTATAGTTCTTCTCTTTCAGTTACAGGGTGCCATCATGGTGGCTTCTTGTGTCCAGATCATTGTGGGATTCTCTGGCCTCATTGGCTTCCTGATGCGCTTCATTGGCCCCCTGACCATTGCCCCACCATCTCCCTTGTGGCTTTGCCTCTCTTTGACTCTGCAGGGAATGATGCTGGGATCCACTGGGGCATCTCTGCCATGTAAGTTTTCCTTGGAGAGGCCAGCTTCTTTGGGGATGAGCCCACAATCTCATTTGCTGAGAAAATCACCTTGTGGTCGTTTCAGTTCATTAATGCTTTGACTCACTACTAGTTGATAGAAAAACAGAATTTCAAAGTTGGGAAGGAGTCCAGCGGTCCATGTTGTCCAAGTCATTCTTGAAAAAGATCCCCTCCCTACAGAGTACTTGAGACTCCCTCTCCTTTGATTGATGAAGCGGGGTTCCTGAGGGAAATCCACTCTCATAAGGCAGCCCACTGCCACTGTGGAAGAATGCTAATTGTTGGAAAACCTTTCCTTACAAAAGAAACGAAACTTGTCCCTTTGCAACGTCTTTCCCTTTGTTTCTAGTTCTTTCCTCTGGAGCCAACTAGATCATCAATGATCCCTCTAACACAGGGCAGCCCTTTAAGTAGCCTGGAGTCATAGCGATGCTGTCCTTCATCTGCCACATGACGCTGCTTACCCAGAGCCAGGAAGACATCTCCTGTAATGACTTTTCCATCAGTGGAGAAGACATCGGATACACTATGGCCATATATCCCCCTTGTCATAGGGATCCTCACTTACAGAACGTTTGTTCAGAGTTAACAACGGTACAGCTTGTGGCAAGGAATAACCAAGATAGGCATCAGATTGGCCAACGTTAGCCTCATCAGCACCCTGCTGTAACTAGTAGTTGTGCAGTTGTGTCTGACTCTTCCTGACCCCATTTGGAATTTTCTTGGCAAGGATACTAGAATGGTTTTCTTATTTCCTTTGCCAGATCATTTTATAAATGAGGAAACTGAGGCAAAAATAGTTAAGTGACTTGCCCAGGGTCCTACATCTAGTAAGTGCCAGCTTTGAAACCAGGTCTTCCTGACTCCAGCTTTGGTGCTCTATCCACTGTGCCACCTAACCACTATTAGTGCCATCCATGCCCAACTAGCTCCAATTTCACTTTAGTCTCTGATGGACGTATGGCCCTTCTACTTATGGAGCTGATCTATACCCTTCAATCTATACCTCAACATGTACTCTTTGTCCCCTTGTCTCCCTTTTCTCCAGCATATTCCCCCTACCATCTTCAGCTTTCCTCTCATCTTCTCTATCTACTAGTTCCTTTCCTGTTGCCTACAAATAAGCCCAAGTCCTCCTCCATCATTAAAAAAAATCTCTCAATTGATCCTGCCATTCCCACTATATATCATCCTGTATGCCTTCTACCCTTCTCAATTAAATTCCTTTAAACAGTCATGCTTGGTGCCTTCCCTTCCTCTCCCCTCATTCTCTTCTAAACCAGCTGCCTCTCAGGCACAGAGTCTACTTTTTATTCCCAAATCTAAAAGCATTTTCTCAATCCTCATCCTTCCTGACCTCTCTAGCATTAGACGCTGTCAAACATCTTCTCATCCTATGTACTCTCTTCTCTGGGTTTTTGTGACTTTGTTCCATCTTGGCTTTTTCTTGGCTCTTTGCTCCCTCTAAGTCTCCCATGCTGATCTTCATCCATGCCATGTCCACTAACAGTGGGAATATCCCAAGGCTCTGTCCTGTGCCCTTTTCTCTTTTCTCTTTATGATCTTTCCCTCAGTAATCTTGTCAGTTCCCATAAGTTAAATAATTATCTCCATGCAAAGGATTTCCAGGTCTGAATATTTAGCTCTACACCCTCTTCTGAGATCCATTCCCAAATTATCAACTGCCTTTTCGACATTTCAAAATGGAAATGCCATAAGAGTGTCAAACTCAATATACCTAAAACAGATCTTATTATCCACCCACCCAATCCACCCATCTCCCATATTTAACTATTATCATCAATGGCCCCGCCATCTTTCCTAGTCATCCAGGTCCTCCCTCTTGCTTCTCCCACAAATCCAGTTGTTATTGAATCTTGTCATTTCTACCTTCACAAAATCTCTCGTATGCAGCCATAACTTCAGCATAGGTCCTTGGTACTTTCCACTTGGACTTCTAATTGGACTTTCTGCCTCAAATCTCTCCCAATCAATCAATCAACATGTATTTATTAGACATCAGCTATGTGCTAGTCACTGCTGCTGAGGATAGAAATATAATCAAAGGAACAAACCCTACATCTTCTACAAAGCTGCCAAAGTGATTTTGCTAAAGTATAGTCTGAGGGGGCAGCTGGGTAGCTCAGCGGATTGAGAGCCAGGTCTACAGATAGGAGGGTCCTGGGTTCAAATTTGACCTCAGACACTTCCTATCTGTGTGACCCTGGGCAAGTCATTTAACCCCCATTGTCTAGCCCTTACCCCTCTTCCGCCTTAGAACCAATATATAGTATTAACTCTAAGATGGAAGGTAAGGGTTATTTTTTAAAAAATGAATAAAGTAAATGTCTGACCTTATTATCTCTTCCCTATTCAGAAAAATCCAGGGGTTTCCTAGGACCTCTAATATCAAATATGAACCTTTGTAGGGTGTTTAAAGCTCTTTGTGTTTTTTCCCCTTGATATCCTTCAGAGTTTTCTAATACATTCCTACTTTCAACATTCTCTACGGTTCTCCCATGCTAGCCTAATTGCTGTTTCAGCACAGTGCTAAATCTCCCATTTCCTGGCTGCCCCTTATTCCAGAATGTTCTTCTCCCTCCTGACCTTTCCTCTTTTGACCCCTGCCTTCCTTTTATGCTCAACTCAAAAGCCCCCTTCTTATAGGAAGCCTTATCCATTCCTTTAGCTGCCTGGACCTTCCCCACTAAGACTACCCTCCAGCTCTTCTGTACATTCTTGTGTGTTTGGATTTATGTCCATGTTGTGCCCCCCCCCAGAAGGCTCCTTGAGGTCAGAGGCTGGTTTTGCATTTTCTTTGCCTCCCTGGCACTTAGCACAGAGCCTTAGGACATGGGAAAAACCCAATCAATGAGTGACTGATGGATGCTAGGGTGGAACTATGTGGGACCTTAAGGGTCAAGGAGGATCTAATCCTTTCCTTTTACAGATCAGGAAACTGAACCTTACAGAAGTCACAGAGAGTAAGGAGGAGAGCTGGAACTCTAATCCAGGTTTTCTGACTCCAAATCCAGTGCAGAGAAGGCTTCTTTCTTTTCCACCTTGGAACTGCAAAGACAAAAGAGCAATATGGTCTAGACCTGGGATTTCTTGGTGGTGTCAGGTATCTTGCATCAGATAATTCTTTCCACCAAGGCAGATGGTCACCTTCTCTGCAACTTACAGTCTTAGAGAGTTGCTTAGAGCATTGAGAGGTGAAATGACTTGACTGGGGTCACACAACCAGCATTCGTCAGAGGCAGGACCTGACACCTAATTTTTCTGGCTCTTGAGCTGGCTCTCCATGTGAAGGAAAACAACATGGAATTAAACTAGAAAGGTAGTTTAGAGCCAGATTTCTGTGTTTCAGTCATTTCATTTTTGTCTACCTCTTCTTGACGCCATTGGGGTTTTCGTGGCAAAGATACTGGGTGGTTTTCCATGTCCTCTCCCTCATTTTCCAAATGAGGAAACTGAAGCCAACAGAGTTAAGTGCCTTGCCCAGGGTTACACAGCTAGTGTCTGAGGCTGGATTTGAACCCAGTGCTCTGTCTACTGCACCACCTAGCAGGGCTTCAACTATGAGGGTCAGGAGTTTCTGTTTTATTTGGTAGACAGAGTCACCAAAGATTCTTGAGTAGAGGAATGACATGATCAGGGCAGTGCATTTAGAAGTGTACACAGGCAGTAGCATTAAGAATGAATTGGAAAGGACAGGAATCACTTTAGGAGGATTATATCCATTGTCTAGATGGGAAGAATGAGAGAGTTGTACTGGAAAAGAAAAAGAAGCAATTTTGAGCACAGCCTAAGGAAGATCTGAAATCTTTTCATAAAGAGCAATGCCCAAGATTTGGTTTCTTTCCATTCCAGGACCATCTTCCTCATTGTACTGTTTTCTCAGTACCTAAAGAATGTCCAGGTTCCTGTACCAGCTTATGGGCAAGTCAAAAAATGCCATGTTTCTAAGCTCTACCTCTTCCAGATATTCCCGGTAAACTCTATTTTGAATTCTTAAAAAAGAAACAAAAACAAAAACAAAAACACATTGTTGATGCTTTTTTGTTTTGATCTGATCTTTTTCCTTCCTTCCTTCCTTCCTTCCTTCCTTCCTTCCTTCCTTCCTTCCTTCCTTCCTTCCTTCCTTCCTTCCTTCCTTCCTTCCTTCCTTCCTTCCTTCCTTCCTTCCTTCCTTCCTTTCTCTTTCTTTCTTTCTTTCTTTCTTTCTTTCTTTCTTTCTTCTTCTTTCTTTCTTTCTTTCTTTCTTTCTTTCTTCCTTCTTTCCTTCTTTCCTTCTTTCCTTCTTTCTTCTTTCTTTCTTTTCTCTTCTTTCTTTCTTTCTTTCTTTCTTTCTTTCTTTCTTTCTTTCTTTCTTTCTTTCTTTCTTTCTTTCTTTCTTTCTTTCTTTCTTTCTTTCTTTCTTTCTTTCTTTCTTTCTTTCTTTCTTTCTTTCTTTCTTTCTTTCTTTCTTTCTTTCTTTCTTTCTTTCTTTCTTTCTTTCTTTCTTTCTTTCTTTCTTTTCCACTTTGGAACTACCAAGACAAAAGAGCAATATGGGCCTAGGCAATTGGGGTTATGTGACATGTTCAGGGTCATATTGCTAGGAAGTATCTGAGGCCAGATTTGAACCCAGGATCTCTGTCTCTGGGCCTGGCTCTCAATCCACTGAGCCACCCAGCTGCCCCCCTCTGGTTTTCATTCTTGACAAATGAAAACAGGGATGGGGGTCACATGAGCTGTTTTTGTTGGTTTGCTTATTTATTTGTTTTGGCATGGTTGTTCTCTGTTAGAAGAGATCCTTTAATCTGGAGAGTAGGGGAGCTATTTCTAGAAATACTGAGATGTAAAAAAAAAAAAGATCAACAAAAGTTATTTATAAAAAAGAAGTCAGACAGGGAAAAGCCGTGTTGACAAGCCACTTAGGGTTACTTGGGCTTCCCTCTCTTCTTTATCTCTAGGCAACCCAGGAATGATAACAGAGTCTCACTTTGTCCTTCTTACTCTTTTGCCATGTGTAAAGCACGTTCACGAGTTATCTCATGTAATTCTCGTAACAACTGCTAGAATCAAGCAGGACATGTACCACTATCCTTACTCAGGATATGAAGTAGAATGGTGAATAATGAAAGCTGCCAAAAGGCCATAATTTGAGTGGGCTGCCTTAGACATAGTGATTTTCAGCCTTACTAGAGACATGAGTAGAGGCTAAATAATCACTTCTTGGGGATGCTAAAAAGGGTTGACTGGACTTTTTCAGAAGCCCTTCCAACTCTGAGATCATTTGACTCCTTAAGGAGAGAACTGAGCCTCCCAAATTCAGTGGCGTGTTCAGGGTCAGATAGCTAAGAAGGGGGCAAAGCCCTAGACCTCTCCCGCCTAGCCTGCTGCCCTTTCTACCACTACCTCTCCCTTGTTCAAAGTTTAGCCAATCCACATTCTGTCTCTAGTACTTATGAAATTCCCACTGGTCCAGAAATGACTTCTGGCTTTATTCCCCATCACCTCCCTTTCCCCAGCCTTTCCCGGAGGCAGGCAGCTCAGGCTAGGATGAGGGGACTTAACATGGAGTGATTGAGCTGCTTCTCTCTGGCCAGGTGCTGTTGGGACTCTCCATTTCTTGGATCCTCTGCTATGTGCTTACTGTGACCAATGTCTTCCCCTCATCCCCCTCTGCATATGGTTATTTGGCTCGTACAGACACCAAAGGCAGCGTCCTGTCCCAGGCCCCTTGGTTCCGCATCCCTTACCCAGGTATGGTCAGTGGCTTGTTTCTGCCTAGTAGAAATCCTCAGGTGTAAGGAAAGACATCATTGAGGAACAAAGTCCTAGGGGAATAGAATGGACCTTTCTTGTCTTCCCAGGCTTCCATGAAAGCCAAGGACTCCTCAGGCAGTACCTGGCTGGATGCCACTGTTTCCCCAGCTACCATTTTGATCCCAGTCCGGTCTTAGGAGTATGAGACCAAATGGAACAATAAGGGGTCAGAGTGGGATACGAGGATATGAGGGTGGGCAGAGAGGCAGCCTAGGGGATAGAGTATGGGTTCTTCTTGGAAAATCTGAGAGGGCCCAGTGAGTTCTAAAAGACTCCAGACCAAACTAGAACCCAGGTTCCCTTTAGAGTGAATTCAATACCAGATTTCTTTGGAAAACAAGTCCTTTGAGAGAACTTTTGTCTCCAAGGTTCCTTAGACTGGCTCACAAGATTTCAGATTATTTGTTCTTCTTCCTGCACCAAGCCTACCCCATTGTTGAGTCTATATTTTCCTTATTTAACCAGCACTAAACAAACCTTGGAATGTAAGAGACTAGCAAGTGGGAAGGGAGGAAAGAAAGACATTAATCACCCATTCATCTTGACTCACTCCCTGCCCCCAAGGTGAAAAACCAGGTAGCGCTATTTCCTCTCTCTACTTTTCATCTCAAGTGGGGTTGGTCTAGGACTAAGACACCAGATCCTTGAATTAGATCATTTCTGAAGAAATCAGGTCAGGTGTGTCCATTCAGCCCTAACCCTGAGTCCTTGTGAGTCTGGGAAGGAAAGCCCCACACTGCAAGGAGGTCTAGCCTGGGCTTCCAGTGTATGACGCAAGGACGGACCCTGGTAAGAACTTTTCAGACCCTTCTCAGCCCCTCAATACCCACGCCGCCGCCCCAAGAAGCAGCACGACTTCTGAGGCGCTCTATCAGCGCTGGCCTCTGGCGATCTGGCAGCTGCTTCCCCTTCCAACAGGCAGGAGGAGGCTGGCAAGAATCCTTATCCCACAGGTCTAGCTGAACCGCTGGAGATCTTGCAAGCTCAGCCAATAGAGTATTTGTGGAGGGCTTTTAATTTTCCGAGAAACGTCCGTGATCAAATTTTACTCTTGGGACCCGGGAACCATGATACCATTGTCTAGCCAGAATATCTATTGGGTCCTCTAGCCAACATGTCTTACGCCACGTCCGCTCTGTGGCAGTTCAGTCTAGATTCATGAACGTTTGTCTTCCCAGACCATCAGACTTTTCCGAGGCCAAGGGTAGAAGAAAGGAGGACAGACGAGTTTGATCGCTGGCTCACGTCCCCTAAATTAATTGTTTGTATTTCATTTCCAGGCCAATGGGGACTGCCCACCATCAGCTTGGCTGGGGTGTTCGGCATCATCGCGGGGGTGATCTCCTCCATGGTGGAATCTGTGGGGGATTATTATGCCTGTGCTAGGCTTGTGGGGGCCCCACCCCCTCCAAAACATGCCATCAATCGGGGTATTGGGATGGAGGGGCTTGGATGCCTCCTGGCAGGAGCGTGGGGGACTGGCAATGGCACCACGTCCTACAGTGAAAACGTCGGTGCGCTGGGCATCACCAGGGTAAGGTTGTTTGGGTTGTCAAATCAGCCCATCAGATCGATGTTCTGACATAGACGCCAGTTAAAAAATTAAATTAAATTAAATTAAAGTTAAAAAATTAAATTAAAAAAAATCCTTACCTTCTTCCTTACTAAGTATTGATTGCAGGGCAGAAGAGGAATATGGGGTAGGCAGTTGGGGTTAAGTAACTCACTCAGGATCACACAGGCAGGAAGTGTCTGAGGCCAGATTTGACCCCAGAACCTTCCATCTCCAGCAGGCTCTCAATCTACTGTGCTATCTAGCTGCTCAAAGTTGGTTGATTCTTACAGACGCATCATAGGATTATAGATTTTAGACAGGCAAACTAATCTTAGAGGCCATATAATCTAATCTTCTCATTTTACAGATAAGCAAATTGAGACCTAGAGAATAAGGAAGAGAACTAGAATATTAAGTATCTACTATGTGCCAGAACTGTGCCAGGCACTTTACAAATATAATTTTATTTGATCTTTTACAACCCTGAGAGGTAAATACTCTGCTATTATTATCCCAATTTTACAGTTGAGGAAACTAAGGCAGGAAGAGGTTAAATGACTTATCCAGGTTCATACAGCTAATACATGTCTGAGGCCATATTTAAACTTAGTCTTCTAGGCCCAACACACTATCCACTGTACCACATAACTGCCTACATTAAATAGCAGAAATGGAACTCGAACTCTGGGCTTTTGACTTCAAATTTTCCAGTATATCATCTGGTGACTCATTTAAAAGTGAAATAGAAAATGACCAAGTGATCTTCATATTACTCAGTGAATATAAGGAATTCTTAGATGGTGAGTGAATAAAGAAGAACAGGCAAATAGCATTTATTAAGCACCTACTATGTGCCTGTTAAACTTTGGGAATACTCATGCAATAGAGATAAAGACTTCCCCTCAAGGAGCTTGCAAGACAGCCCATAAAAGGAGGGTAAAAAGGGGTCATGAGACAAAGGCACTAGAGGGGAGAATGGTGGAGAAAATCCTGACTGTGACTGGAAAGCTATGAGATACATCTGCCCTGGGCTCCCTCCTTAAATGGAAGTTCTTGGAGAAGCCATCCAAATCTCAGGGAGAGACCCTAGAGGTGGACGGTACTTCCATTGGGTGCATTCCAGGGCTGGAGTGAGTTTCAGGGCATCTGGAGAAAGTCCTGAGTCAAGTTGGAAGGGCAATGATGACCCTTCATTGGCTCTGGAGAGCCAGAAATCAGGATACATTGATATCCTAGCACTGGCGAGAGTACAAATACTAACTAAAAAGAGTCATCCACTTGGAAGTTGGGGTCCATGACATAAAAAATGCTTGAGACCCCCTACCCAATGGAGAAGGATAGGAGAGGTTTTTTCTCTGGATGGCCACAAGAAAATAGGTATATTAGAACACTTTCCCTCTCCAATTGCCTCGGAGAGAAAAATGGTGAGATAGTGTGTCAGGGCTACAACTTCTCCATCTCAGGAGGCTATCCCAAGAAGAGCTTGGGGCACTAGGACTAGGGATTAGGGAGCCTGCCAGGACCAGGCAGAAAAAGGCAAGAGAAATTGGAAGAGAGTGGAAGTAGATGAAAAAGGGAAGGAAAGAGGAGAAAGAGAGAAGAGCTGCTTCTAGCATGGTAGGATGGAGTCAGCACCACCTAGAACTGGCTTGGGGACCACTATGGCTGCCTTATCCTCTTGGGTTTCTTACCCCCAAGCCACATCCTACATTAACGTCTAGGAGTTTGTTAAGTATTTGGAAAGGTACAGTAAGTTTTCTAGGCCATTGAGGGCACAATTCACTAATCTGCCCATCTCTAGTGGTGGGTGAAAAGTAGTACTTTTCAGGAAGGGTAATAAACACAGTGAAGGCCATTCAGATGGAAGAAGACTTTTCTTTGATCCATGCCCCATAGATTCTAAATGAGCTCTTAACATCTGAGGGGCATGGCTAACCTTTGAAGACAATATCTTGGACACCAGCTACCACACTTTCTGAATGGTCACTGCCTTTGGAAGTCTCAGCAAATTTCGTGCAACATAAAACAGGAGTATACAAACTGATGTCCAGTTCTGCCCCTGAAGAGCTTTTAGTCTAATTGGAAAGATAAGAAAGATAACTAGACAAGGAAAAAACAGATATAAACACAGACATTGATATAAACATATGGAGAATTATAGATACCCAAGTACCTATAACATATATATGCATGCATGAAAATAATAGAAAACCATTACACGCTTGTGTTTGAAGAAATATGTATGTTAATAATGTGTTAATTTTATTATTTTAATTTTTATTTATTTATAAATATATATTTATATATAATAAATATAAAATATAAAAATAATTTAATTTAAATTATTAATTTAAAATTAAGAATATGTAGTTAACAATGCATAAGTGTTAAAAGTACCTAGAATAAAGGAATAATCTTAGGGAGCTCAAATTAACCTGTGGCACTAATTGATGAACAAATAATTATTATATGCCTTTTGGAGGCCAGGCACTGTGTGATGTGACAGAAGCTGACACATAAGAAAGTGTCAGGCTGAAGAGTGTGTGGAACTGATCACCTTGATGGGGGAGGGGCCCCAGGAGTTTTGGAATCTGGAGGAGGTGAAGACTCTGGTCTCTCAGATGGGAGAAGCTGAAGAGACACTGCCATTTGTATTCGAGGGGTTGTTTAGTTGTAACTGAGGGGTTCAGTCTTTCAGTATAGAGAAGGGGAAAGAGAGGAGAACTCCCTTCTCAAAACAGGGTTCAGGGGAGATAGCTAATGTTTAGGGTTTGCTCAGAGAAAGGAGAGGAGGTTTGTAGGTCTGCCCCCCCCCCCCCATCTGCCTTCCCTCCTTAGCTAAGGCTGCTCTCCCAGATTCGCTCTTGTCTCTCTTGTCCCACTACTCGAGACCAAAGGGTCTCACCTTGATCACAGCTTGTTCACAGCTTGGGGAATAGTTAACTATTTTAATGTCAACTCCAACAGGATAATACAAAGGAATAACTAGCAGGGAAAGAATAGGAGAGGAAAAGGGGGTCCCTGTCTCTATCTAAACCCTTTCCCCTCCCTCCCTGAGTTTGGGGGAAACTCAGGCCTTGGCAGCCTGAGCCTCCTGAGAGAAAGTCAGGTTGACTCACCCAGGGGTTGGCCCCTTGGCCACAGTTCAGACTCAGGGCAACAGGAACTGAAGTAAAGTCAAACAGATTTTAAAATGTCTTTCTCAGGTTTCCTCTTCAATAGTCTTTTCAATTGGGAAATGTTGGGGGGAAAGATTTCCAGTCACAAACTGGAAAAAGTGAGTAACCCTCAGGAGAAAGTCTTTTTCCACCTTTTCTTTTTGGCTTCTCCTGACTGAGAGACCAACTCCTCTACCAGCCAGAGTCTTCACCTCCTCCAGATTCCAAAACTCCTGGGGCCCCTCCCCCATCAAGGTGATCAGTTCCACACACTCTTCAGCCCGACACTTTTCTTATGTGCCAGCCTCTGTCACAGTGAGGCACTGGGAGATACAGTCCCAAGGACTGAAAATGATCTTTATTCATGTAAAGCTTATGTTTAAAGCTGATACAAAGAAAATACACAAAATAGACAGGAAATTGGAGCTCAGGGGTCACTACTGCTTCCTTTCCAATTCTCTCCTTGGAAGCAGAATGGAGTGGTGCCTCAGGCCTATTTCTACCTCACCTTCTTGCTCTAGTAAAATTGTTCTAAGGCGCCACCCTATCCCATTGGAAGCCATGTAGATGCTCTGTGTCCTCCTCACAGGCTAGCTGGTCCCGAGTGCTCCTATTTCTCACCCTTCCCTTTGGCTGCAGGTTGGGAGCAGGATGGTGATCATTGCTGCTGGCTGTGTGCTCATTCTGATGGGCATATTTGGGAAGATTGGAGCTGCATTTGCCACTATCCCAAGCCCCGTAATTGGGGGCATGTTCCTGGTGATGTTTGGAGTCATCACAGCGGTGGGAATTTCTAATCTACAGGTAAAGAAAGGCTTTTTTTTTCCAATTTAATTAAATATTTGTAAGCACCTACTAATTTCAAGGCGCTGAACATTGACCTCAAGACAGTCTGCCTCAAAGGAGCTGCAGAGACATTTTGCCTCTTGGAAGAAATTCTTTGGGATTTAGATGTATGAAATGGTAGGACTAGGGTTAGGAGGAAATTCCCTGACCCCGCAGTGCCCCACCTCTGCAATGACAGTGGCCCAAATCTGAATTTCCCTGTGAAAATAAAGTGGCTCAGATGAAACAAAACAATGTATAAAAGGCCTTACTTTTGACTCTCTCTCGGACAGTCAACTCCTAATCTGTGGATTAACTAAATAGGTATAAGAATGACATAATTATAATAATAATGTGGATTAATTAAACAGGTATACTTCCTGAATCACGCCCCCCCAAGCAGGAGCTTGGTAGGACAGCATGATAAGTAGCACTCCTCCCTCCCGCCCCTTTGCATCACCGTCCTGTGTCCGGTTATTCCACTTGACTTGTAATGTGCCAAGAGAAGGGTACCTCGCCTTCCTGGCTCCTCACCCATCCCCTCCTACGTTCCGGTTCCGAACAATTGCTTCCAGTGACAAGAGGCTCCCCCTGGGTGGTAAGAGTAACTCACAGGACTATCTGCAGGGATTCCTTCTCCCTGCAGTATGTGGACATGAACTCTTCCAGGAATCTCTTCGTCTTTGGCTTCTCCATCTATTCTGGGCTGACCATCCCTAACTGGGTGAACAAGAATCCAGAGCGAATCCAGACAGGTGAGGATCTGTTGAGTCGACCGAAGACCAAACTGATATTGAATATTGTGACTGGGTCAAGGGCACAACCTGCAGCAGCTCTCCAACTGCTGGCCCTCGTTCTTCTCCTCTTATCTCCATGTAGGCATCCTCCAGTTGGATCAGGTTGTCCAGGTTCTGCTCACCACTGGCATGTTTGTGGGCGGATTCCTGGGCTTCGTACTTGACAACACTATCCCAGGTAAGGCTGGGTCGCCGCTGCTTCTGCCCAAGGATAAGCGGATGCCCGCAGAGCCTCTAGTCTGGTCTTCATTCCCAGTCAGGCAGTTAGCAAAGACGGGCTGAAGTGTGTGCAAGGACTGAGAGGAGAACACAGAAATGGAAAGTCGTCTGACGCCAGCCTGAGGGAGGAGATAGAGAACAAGCATTTGCTTACCTTCTCCGGACACACTGAGAATATGTGCGAGGAGGTGCCAAGATGAGAAATAGAGAGGCAATTGCTTTGGGCTTCTTGGCCCACTTCATAATGGGAAGAGGGGCGCGCGATGTGGTGTGGAGCAAGAAAGACACTCCATGGGGAAGAGAAAGCGTCTACAGACCCACAGAATAATGGGGAAATAGCCAGTCCACCATAGAAGTAGCCCAGAATGGGCTTTGGTCCCCTCCCTGCCGTTAGCCATGAGTGTCGCTTTGGAAAAAATAATTTCCTTTCTTTAAGTCTTGATTTTATCAACTGTAAAGTTATAGTCAGGCTAAATGATCGTTAGAGTATCTCCCATTTCTAAGTGTTTGTGATTCCACGTGTGTGTAAAGGGATAGCAACTCTTAGTCCTACCTGAAGGTCCGGAACTGGACTTAGAACTGGAAGGGTCTTCATTTCGTTCAACCCCCTCATTTTACAGCTTAGGAAACTAGGGCTACCTAGTACATCTTTATGATGGGAACCTCCCCAAAGAATGGAATTCCTTACCATTACCCCAACTGCTATAGCTACAGGGCTTGGCCCACTCTTGACTTCTTATTTCCTCTTATTAGGAAGTCAGGAAGAGAGAGGACTCATAGCGTGGAGCCAAATACACAAGGACTCAGAGGAGGCCCTGAATGTCACAGACATCTACAACTTCCCTTTTGGGATTGGCACAAAATTCTGTGCTGCTTCCTGGCTCTGGTATATCCCCTTTTGGCCCAAACCAGAATCTGGAGGGGGAGCAGGGGAAAGGGAGCATCATGTCCCTGAGGAGAATGGCCACATTTCACTAGGAGCAAGAGACAAGGTGGCTATTGAAACAAGGATGTGAAGAGATGCTTCTTCCCCGTGAGAGACATCCCGGAAGACACAGTGGCTTTGCTAGGCCTCCATCCTCGGGCGATGAAGTTAATGATCAGCCATCTTCCAAGCAGTCCCTAATTCTCTTATGCACTGATCATACCTCCTCCATGTCTTGTTTCCCCCCTTTAGTATAAATGAAATGCATATCCTGAAACATACAAAACACGAATTTTATTATTGGCAAGTATAGGAATGGGTTTGGGCAGTGGGATTAAAACTCTACATTGAAATGGCACGGGTTTCTTTATTACACCGAAGATTTGTCTTTTCCCAAGGGGTTGTGATGAGGGGGGGGAGGGGGAGGAAGGGGGGCTGAGCAGAGCTCTGGACTGTTCCACTCTCCTGACCAGTGGTGGGAGCAGCAACTCCCCTACAAGGGTTTTTTCATAGAAGGTATTAAAAGCATCCATGTGACTTAATGACTGTAAAGGACCAAGATTCAGGCCCTGGATGTAGCTTCCTGGTGGCTTACGTACAAAAGGAAGACCATCAAGAGACAGGAATTGACCCTCAGACTTGACAGGTATGACAACATGGTCATCACAGACTGAGGGAAGCTGCACTCAACTGAATCCCCCCTGAATCCTTGCTGAGCATCTTTCCAAAGATGGACCACATGTGTCTAGTTTCACACCAGTTCCATACCTGAAGCAGAAGCCCAGCCTGAATCAGGTCTAGACATCATGCCCCAATGTCCTGCCTTCTTTTTTTGAAAACCCTCACCTCCATCTTAGAATCAGGACGCAAATAGAAAAGAACTTGTTGTTTTAAACTAAAGTTGTAGTCAGCTCTATGTCCTAAGCAAGCAATTAAAAGAGTTCTTGGGCTGGCCATCCACTTGCTAATAGTTAGATGTTCCCGTGTAGGATTAGGTCTTCGAAGTATCCTATTCTTTCAGGATGTTATAGATAATATCTTCAAAAGAGGAGACTGAGACAAAGATGTGAAAGGTTTCCGATTCAGTGGAGTAGCAAATTTTGAGAAAGCAAAGACCAGTCTGTTTTCTCTAAGAACTAGAACACACACCCACACACATCACTGGTTTCTAGAGGTTTCTAGTGGGACATCCAGGCTTTGGGTGTTTCAGTAACAAGTTCTCAAAATTAGATTAGGGCTTTTACATATAAAATTGCATTGACAATTAACGGTAAAGAAAATGAAATCATTTTCCTGTTTTGAAGTCTCTGTCTAGTAATAAGAGACAGAAGAACTTATTTTCCAAGTCAGGCCCCCATGAATCTATTTTTTCTTTTTCAAGATTCTTTCTTCAGCCTGTGGATGGCAGGGACAGGGTTTAGGTAAACGGAAACAGCAGGCGGTGTGTAAAAGCTGAAATTCTCTGAAGTTTCAGGTGCATCAGGAGCTGCCAACTTCTTATAGCTCTTTCTATAATAGGATCGGGACCTGGAGCTGGTTTTTGACTTATCACCTCGTTACTAAAAAACCAAATTTAGAGGTTATACTCAATTGTACTGATCTTGTTACTGGCAGATTTTAGCGGAACCACCTAGGAATCCCTGCAAGTGGCTTGGAACCAGAGAGGCAGATCTACTGGGAGAAAGCCTTTCAGAATGAGATCTATTCCAGAGTATCCAAGCAAAGATGTTTCCAGAGTCCACACCACTCCCCGGGACTTCTGGGCCTCAAGATGAGATGTGCTGGCTAGATGGATGCTGGGAATGGGTTACTAGGTTACAAGAAAACACTGTTATTTAATGTTGATGTTCATCATTATATTCCTTTGGCCTTTTGTTTCATGGCGCTTGTTTGCGAGCTTCTTTATTTGCCTTGGGTGCCTGTAAATCTCCCCTCTCAAATTAGTCCGCGGTAACCCCTCTAAGGAATTCGATTCCTAGCCTGACTTAGTTTGCCTACAGGGCCACGATTATGACTCTGCTTGTACTCGTTGTGCCTCTCACCTCCTCCCTTTGGTGCCCTTTCAGGTAGACTGATTCCACGCAAAATTCTCTACTAGATAGAAGTGTGTAAAGAAGTGATCTTGGGGGCCCAGAACCCCAGAATCACGGGAGAAGTTGGGTCAAAATAGTGTGGTTGCATTGTGCCTCTCTCCATCGTTTGTGACGGTCCAGCTCCTTTTAAGCCGGCTGAGCACGGGAAGGTCCCAGGAGGACCCCCCTCCCTTCCGTGCCTCCCAGGCCCCTCCCACAAGGAGAAACCTCCGATCCTGTTTTCCACCCCCTTCCATCCTGTAAAAACTAGACACGGAGGCTCCGGGGCTCTGGCCGGATGCGCTTCTGCGGCCACGCACATCGCTGTCTGGATGGACTATCGGTGTGCTTATCCCAACCGCAGTCTCGAGAGAAGTCGGGGCTCGTTCCTGTGCCGGTGCTCTCCCCCCGCGGCCGATGCCGAACAAGGGCCTCCTGAGCAGGACGCTAGCCAGTGGCCTCCAGCACCCCTGCCCTGCCCTCGTTTGTCCTCGTTGGTAGGGTCTAGGCCGCGTGTGCGGCCGCATCTGCCCCCAGGCCTGGCTCTCCGCCCCCTGCCCCTGCCGCCTCCCAGACGTGCGGCGGCCTGGCGTGAGCGCCGCAGACGTGTTGTGGAAGAACTTCCCCTCCCTCACAAACCAGGACAGAGCCTTGCATTCTCTTAAGTGCTTTATACAGTCAGCGCCCGGCCCATTCCGGATGTTTCCAAGCCCCGGGCTCGGCCTTCGCCACGCATTGGGCTGCCCTCTTACAGGTCTTCGTCCTCGAAGGTCTCGGTGCAGCGCAGCATCACCGCCTCCTCGTCAAGTAAGATGATGGTTTCCTGCAAAAACAGAGGAAATGAAAGGACGAGGAAGGCTGTCCAGGCCAGCCCGGGGTTGTCCCCTCCTTTCACCAGGCGGCCGGAATTTCTGTTCCTCCATCCCCGGGTCTGGCAGAAAATAGCCCCCAAGAAGGAGGGTCCCCAGCCGCCCCGCCTCCTGGAGGGACCCATCCTTCCAGCGGCCCTGTGGGCGGCAAAGCAGAGCAGGAAAAGCTCCGACGTCCCGCGGTAAAAGCATACTCAGGAGTAAGGCCTGTGTGTGAGGGCACCCCTGAGGGGGGCGCTGGCTAGCCATAGCCGCTTGACTGTTCTGGCCAGTGACCGCTCTGCTCTCCGCTTGGGTCTCGGGAAGGACTCCGGGGAATTCCCTCCTCCCCACCACAGAAACATTTCCGAGCGCAGGGCCCACTGGTGATGGGGGCGTCTGAAGGGAATGCCCAGGAAAAAGTACTACTGGCCCTTTCCCCAGAGTAGCTGCCTGCCCAGCTGAAAATGACTTCCAAAACCTCAGCAAAGGAGATTTAATTGGAAAAGGAACTATTTGGATCTAGCCAAGGAAGGAGAAAAAGAACTAGGCTACAGGCATAAAAGGAATTAGAATGGGAACGGCTGGGTGGCTCAGTGGATAGCGAGTCAGGCCTAGAGACGGGAGTTCAAGTTGGGTTCAAGTGTGACCTCAAACACTTCCTAACTGTGTGACCCTGGGCAAGTCACTTGAACCCCATTGCCTAGCCCTGACCACTCTTCTGCCTTGAAGCCAATACACAGTATTGATTCTAAGAGGGAAGGGAAGGGTTTAAAAAAAAAAAAGGAATTAGCAGAAGATGGAAGGGGAGGGATTTAGGATGTTCAAGATGAGGCCAGAAGGCCAAGTTTATCAGGAGGAGGAAAAAAAATCAAGTGAAAAACAATTAAGAGCAAACAAAAACCCAACTTGTAAGGAACCAATCCTGAATCTCCTAAAACACAAGATTCAATTTATTCAAAATGCCCTGTGCAGGAAGTGCTTGAGGGGCCTAAGAAAACAACTGGAAGCTGTCAGCAGCAGAAAACGTGCGGCCCACCGACAGGCCCTTAGTAAAAGGCCGGGATGGGAGGGAAATGCAGCCCCACTGGCTCATGTGGAGGAAGCTGAGGGCAGCGAGAGGGGGAAGATCAAGCAGAAAGCTTTTCCTCCTCCTGGGGTCAGGAGGCTGGTAAGCCCGCTGGGGCTCTTGGTTCTTCTCTCTCTGTCTGTTCTAGGCCAAGATTCTAAAAAGGCAGGTGACGTTGGGGTGTGAAAGCTGCCCCAATACCTGCAGGAGCTGCGGAGGGAGAAGCGTTAAAGGTCCCAAAGCAGCCCAAAGCTTCTTGCTCCCAGCGAAGAAGGAAGAGGTAAAGAAGCATCGTGAGGCAAGAGAAAGGCCCCGGACTGTACCGTCGTGGTGTGAGATGGTTAAAGAATCTTGCTCTAGAACAACTCTTTAAACCTCAGGGCTGGGTATTGTTTAGATTCGACTATTTTAACAATTTTTCATTTAATATCATTTTAGTGGAATTTCCATTTTAACGCAATTTACGTTGTAAAAAGTGTGGGAGATTCGTGGCTTTTAATGAGTCGCTGAAGGCTTGGCCAGGGAAGTGCCAGCATCAGAATCTCAGGCAACATCCAGTAACAGCTTGAGCCTAGAGTCTTCGAAGCTCTTGCCAGAGGATCACTGCCAGCTGATGGTGGATCTCTAAATGCCAAGGCCAGCCTTTTTTTTTTTAAGGATGAATGAAACTTAATTCTAAAATGTCAGCAAATTTCACAATAAACCTTCATGAAATACGTGACAGCCCACCCCAACTGGGGTGACGGAGGACAGCCTTCAAAGTCAGACTATCCAGAACAGTTATGCTGAGGCGGTAGAGATGTGGCCCTCCTGGGCAGCCCATAAGCAAACCTCTTCTTTCCACTTTTGTCCCTTATACTGAAGTTTAACTGGAGTTCCAGGCTACTCACCAGAAGGTCCCTGATCATTATGAAATTGTTTTGTCCTTGTGAGTGATATAAAAAAAATATTTTTTTAAAGGCTTTCTTGGGGGCAGCTGGGTGGCTCAGAGGATTGAGAACCAGGCCTAGAGACGGGAGGTCCTAGGTTCAAATCTGGCCTCAGACACTTCCCAGCTGGGTGACCCTGGGCAAGTCACTTGACCCCCATTGGCTAGCCCTTACCACTCTTCTGCCTTGGAGCCAATACACAGCATTGATTCCAAGACAGAAGGTGAGGATTTTTTTTTCTTTTTTTAAAGCCTTCTTGCTTTAGAAAGAGTTCTCTCTTGTTCCTTTTCTCATTTTTCTCTTAATAGTTTTCAGTTCCAAAGAACACATGACTTAAATCACCTTCAAATGGAAAAAGGACAAAAAGGAATGAAATGAAAATTAAATGTCTTGTGGCCCCATTTTGTGTGATCAGGAAAAAAAAAGATACAGTCGTACCTCGCTGTCTTGTGGTTCACTTCTGGCTTTACTGTATCACAGGTTTAAAAACAAAATCTAATTCTGTATCACAGAGTTTTCGCTCTATCAAGGGACCAACTACAGTTCTTTTTTTTTAAACCCTTACCTTCTGTCTTGGAGTCAATACTGTGTATGGGTTCCAAGGCAGAAGAGCGGTAAGGGCCATGGGGGTCAAGTGACTTGCCCAGGGTCACACAGCTGGGACGCGTCTGAGGCCAGATTTGGACCAACTATAGTTCTGCTCTGTATCCTGGGCACTGATGGGCTCAGTGTTTGTAAGGTGTGGGGGGTTTATAGGCGAGGGGAAGGGCTTAGGAAGACTTATAGATATAAATGAGGACCTCAATCGAATGCTACCTCGTGCGTTTTCCCTGTGAGAGGCGAGGGATGGCTGTACTCAGTCATGTGACATTGATTCAGCTCCTGCCACATACCACATATTTGTCCTCAAAACCCGCCCTTTCCGCTAGGACTTCCTGGAAACTCGAGGAATGACGCCCATTTTGAATTCTTCTCCCTGGCGCGGTGGAGCAAAGGAAGGGGCAGAGAGAGGTCTCCCTGCTCTGCTCTGTCCTACCTGTGGTAACTGGGTGTGGCCATAGAAAAGGCCTTTTAGGAAACTGATGATCTGCACATAGAGGTGATCGTTTTCCTCTGGATTTTCTGCGCTGCAACCTGCAAACTCGGAGCTGCCGGGACAAAGACAGAGGTGTTGAGCTCCGAGGCTTTGGTTTGGGTTTCTCTGGGCCTGGGCCCGTGGACCGCCCACACAGAGATGGCAGCCAGAGGGCCCCGGCTCCAGCACAGACCCTGGAACCCTCCCTGCCTCGCTCTGTGGCCTCTCCTCAGCGCCCCCCTTGTCATCTCCCCTGATCGTGCCCCCAGTTCTGGGCTATTCGGAAGCTACTCCGGATGCTCATTCAGATGGCAAACAAGGAGGACGGCCATCAGCTCTGCTTATGGCGGGGTTGGTGTCCCAGGCAAGCCTCAAAGGCCCCAAGTGACAGATGGGCGCCAGTCTGCCCTGGCGTGGGGTTCACCCATGAGGAGCTGCCTGCACCCCTGAAATCGTCTAGTTTCAAACAAAATTCTAGTGATCGGATTTGTGGTTCCACATCACAGTCTGTGGGCAGAATACAGGGATGGCATGGCCACACTATCTCCTCCTCTGGTCCCACAAGACAGTGGCATAGACCGTTGGTTTTGTTCTCGAATGCTGCTCCTTTTACAGAACCAGCAGCGGGTCTGGACTCTGGGTCCTGGTTCCTCCACCCGTAGCCCACGGCCCTCTTTCTGAGCCCCATTGTCTCCCCGTGGGGATGAAAGGGGAAAGAACACAGTGGCTTTTGTAGAGGACCGATGACGTCATGGGTGAGGCCTTGGGAGGGGATGGCCTGGAGCGCGGCCGTCCCCCACGGGCCTCCGCCTCACTCACTCTCCTCCAGCGGCCCAAGTGCAGAGGCAGGACACGGCGGGTGCCGTGTGACCCACCTCCCAGGGCTCTATGAGCTAGTGGGCCTACAAGGGAACGGTACATATGAAACCTGTCCAGCAGGTCCGCCCCCTCCTCCAGAGCACGGTCCATTCCCCCTAGAGGCTCGGGAGGCGGAGGGCCCGTGCCAGGATCCCGTGTCTGCCGCTGCTCTGGGTGATCCTGGCTAGTCACTTACACTCCATGGGCCTACATTTGCTCCTCTGTTGAGACAAGGAACAACTCCCTGCCTCCCCCTGTCCCTTTAGGAATCAGAGTGTAGCTATTTCTGCTTCCCGTGGGATTCCCTCTAAATCCCACGCGTCGGGGGACACCTCCCAGGTTGCTTTTATTCCCCTTCTCTGGCTGCTGCTCTAAGAGCCTCGCTGTGGGCCAGGCTGCCCAAGGGGCCGGGGATGTCCCCGGCCCATCCCCGAGTCCCCCCGCCTTGATGGCAGCGCTCTAGACTTATGTTTCTGGGGTGCAGGGCTCTGTGGCCTCTCTCTGGTTCCTCCTCAGCACCCCTTCCTTCCTTTTCCAGCATCGCCTCTCTCTGGGGTCCTCCCCAGTGGAATGTTAACTCCCCAATGCTTAGTACAGTACCTGGAATATACTAAGTGCTTAATACATTTCTGTCTGTCTACCTCTCTATCCACCCATCCCTCATCTATTTATTTGTCTCTCCACCTAGCATCTAAGTGTCTGTCTAGGCAACAAGGTAATGCACTGGACAGAGTAATGGATTTGGAAAGGAACAGACCTGGGTTCAAATCCTGCCTCTGGTGCTTACTAGTTCTGGGACCCTGAGCAAACCACTTAACCTACCTCAGTTTCCTCATCTACAAAATGGGGATAGTAACAGCCCCTCCTGGGTAGGGTTGTTGTAAGGATTAAATGAGACCACGTATTTAAAGCACCTGCTAAATGCTCCCTATTATTATCTTACCTGGGACTGGACACACTTGTAGCCACATCAAATGCATCTTCAAAAAGGATCTGCAATCAAAACATGCCTTTGTTCAATGATTTCCTTTGTGGGTTTTTTCTTGCACGAGCAATATGGAAATCTGTGTGGCGGGAGAGCCCAGATCAGACTTCTCACCACCTCAGGGAGGGAGGAGGAATCTGTGAAGAGTGTTGTTAAAAATGGTTTTTCCGTGTCGTTTTAAAAAAGTTAAAGAAGGGAAAAGGCTCTGCGAAAGGCTCATGGTTCCTTAGGTCAGAAGCAATACTCGGTTTCTGGGCCCAGTGTGCTTGGGATCTCCGGAGCAAGACTCCTGGCTTATAAGATCTTCCTAGCTGGGACAGCGGGGGAGGAGGGAGGCCTGACGCCTTTCTGGGCACCCGACTAGAAGACAGACGCTTTGGTCCCTTCTGTACATTTACCCCGAGGACGGCAAAGATGGAGAGAGGGTCCACATAGACCCAAATATTCCCAGCAACACTTTTTGTGCTATCAGGAACTTGGAAACAAAGTGTCTGCTCCCCAATTAGGGAATGGATGAATAATTGTATAGAATTTGAGTGGAATGGCAAGTTATTCTAGAGTAAGAAACAACAGTTAAAGAATCCAGAGAAACTGAGGGGGCCCTGGTCAAACTGATGCAGAATGAAGCAGGCACAGGAGCAGCTGGGTGGCTCAGTGGAAGGAGAGCCAGGCCTAGAGACGAGAGGTCCTGGGTTCAAATTTGACCTCAGATCCTGGGCAAGTCACTTAGCCCTCATTAATCTAGCCCTTACTACTCTTCTGCCTTGGAACCTTGCATAGTTTTGATTCTAAGATGGAAGGTCAGGGTTTAAAAAAACTGAGAGAAGAGTACATATGAGGGAAACAATTGTATACAGGGAAACAACTCTTTTTAAAAATCCTTGTTTGAATGCATTGAATAATCTTGATTCCTGATAATGAGGTATAACTTTCTCTTTTCAGTAGAGAGGGGAGGGACTACAGGTGCCAAATGGTGCATATACTTTTAGGCATAATAGTTTTTGTTTTGGTTTGTTTTTGTTTTGTTTTTGCTTTACTACTTCATTATTTAAGAGAGGATGTATGAGACAAGAGTCCTGGGAAATGACTAATTTATTTTTGCATGTCAAAAGGAATCAATTTTTTAAAAAATCTAAAAAGAGAATGATGATTCCATTCCTATTCCAGTTTGGTTAAACATTTGGTATATTCCATCAGAGGTCTCCCTAATGCTGGAATCTGATGGAAAGAGCCCTCCTTGAGGCAGCTAGATAGCACAGTGGCTAGAGAACCAGGCCTAGAGTCAGGAAGACTTGGGTTCAAATCTGGTCTCAGACACTTTCTAATTGAGTGATCCTGGGCAAGTCACTTAGCCTAGATTGTGTAATTACTCCTTGCCATTTATCTGATTTAGAATTGATACTAAGAGAGAAGGTAAGGGTTATTGTTTAAAAAAGGAAGAGAGGAAGGAAGAAAGGAAGGAAGGAAGGAAGGAAGGAAGGAAGGAAGGAAGGAAGGAAGGAAGGAAGGAAGGAAAAGACAGAGTAACATCATAGAAAGAGCATTATTCTTAATAATACCAGACCCGAGTTCAAATCTGAACTCATATTATTAGTGGTAATAAATGAACAGGATATTCTCTGAGCCTTAGCTTTCTCATCTTAGTAATGGGGATGAAAATGCTTTCCTCCCCTACCTCTCCCCTCTCCAAAGTTGTTGAAGCAAAGCATGTAGTAAACCGCAGGGCCCTATATGAATAGGAACTATTTTATGAGGTACTGATTGATCGATTACCTTATCCTAGGCAATGTGGCCTAGCACTGGCTCTGGTGTCAGAAGGCCTGAGTTTGAATCCAGCGCTTACTCTGTGCATGACCCTGGACAAAGACACTTAGCCTCCCTGAGCCTCAGTTTCCTTACCTGCAAAATGAAGGGGTTGGACCAGACAGCCCTTCCAGCTCTGGGTCTGTGATCCCACAGGTGAGAATTGAAGCTGGAACTGGGATGTCCCAGATTCCGAGCCAAGAGTTCTAACTTAGAACCTCCCCCCCCCCCCCCCCCCCCCGCCCCCAAGAGCCTCTGACATTCCTGGTCATGGGCTTTGTTGGGGGGGGGGCAAGAGTCACCGCTGGCCTCTGCCCAGGAGCCCGGCAGTATAAAAGCCGCCCCTCTGCTTCCGTATGCGCCGGAAGTCCCCCCAGTGCCTGCAGCCTAGTCACCCTGCGGGGCGGGCCCTCACCTCCTCCGGGGTGGAGACCAGGGAGCCGCTGGCCTCCTGGCTGCCCAGGCCGCTGTCCTTGACGCTGTCCTCGGCTGCGCTGGGGGGCTCCGCGCACGCCGCCTCGGCATCCTCGCAGTCGCTCTGAATCTGAGCGCAGGCCAGAAGGATGCTCTCTCTCTTGTCTTCCGGAAGCTCCTGCCACAGGTGGGAGATGGCCGTGGAGACGATGGGGAGCGTCACCTGCTCCGGGGAGACGACCCCGTTCTGGATCAGGAGGCCCACCGTCTGCTTGTAAAAATAGAGGTACCTGCAGGAGACAGAGGCCGCCTTTGGGTGGAGGGTGTCTGCGGCTGGGAAGCCAGAGAGCACGGCAGACCTCCGGGAGAAAACATACGAATTGGGGGCAGCCCAGTGAATGGAGAGCCAGGTCTAGAGACCGGAGGTCCTGGGTTCAAATGTGGCCTCAGACACATCCTAGTGCTGTGACCCTGGGCAAGTCACTTCACACACTTTTCCCTCCTGCCGCGGAACCAACAGCAGTACTGATTCTGAGGCGGAAGAGAAGGTTTTAGAAAAAGTAATAAAACATATATGTGTGTTTATAATGTTACCTACATTTAATAGTCTTAAAGATGCCTCTCCATCAGGTCCTGGCTGAGTAGAGGTTTATGGGGGGGAGGAATCCAATAACAGATATGCTGAGGTAATTAGGTGATAGAGCACAGGCAGTGATAGGCCTGGCAGTCGGAGCGTCTGGCCCAGAGCCAGGAAGTCCGGAATTCAAATCAAACTCAGACCCTAATTGGTCACGTGATGGTGGGTAAGCCGCTTCACCCGTGCCTCACTATAGCTGTTCATGCTGTTAGTAACCTGGGATGAAGAGGAACTCCGAGAGGTGTTACCTCCTGGTAAGTGCCCCTTTCATGCCCCAAGCCTGTAGGAAAGCATTGCTCTGGCGCCCCCTGCCGGCCAGAGGCGCCCTTGACGTACATCAAGGCGGCCTTCTGCCCAGGAGAGGAGGGGGCAGGTCACAGGAGCATAAAGCATGGCGTGGGCTGGGACAGGCCTCGGAGGCCCGGAGTGCCGCCTCCTCGTGCTCTCTCGCTTCCTTTGCTAGCTTTGTTTAAATCTATGATTTACAATGAACTGAACCAGGCCCGAGGAGATTTGGCCCTTATAGAAGCGTGGAAGACCAAAAAAGAGGGTGCGCAGCACTGCAGAGGAATGGGCCCCTCCAGCAGCCCAGGGAGTCCCTGTGGCCCCTTCTCCGAGGAGCGCTGTAGAGGGGCTGGATTAATACACAGGCCCACCCAGGAGACCACTTAGATCTGTTTGTGCAGGGCCCGAGGAGGTGTGAGAACTATGGAAGGGACACTGGAAGGAGGGCCCTGTGAGCCTCCTCAGCCCCCACAGGCCTAGCCCAGCCGACCCCTTCCTTCTTGCTCCAAAGGAGGATACTCGGAGGAGATCCAGCCTCGGGACCCTCCTTTCCTCCCTCCCTCTGTCACCCTCCCACTTGCCCCCCTCCTCATCCCTCTCTCCTTCCTTCTCTCTCCTCTTTCTCTTTCCCCTTCTCTCTCCTCTCTCTTCCCTCTCCCTCCTTTCCTCCCTCCCTCCCTCTCTTCTTTCTCTTCTCTCTCTTTCTCTTCTCTCTTTCTCCTCTCTTTCTCCCTCTCTCCTCTCTCTTTCTGTCTCCCTTTCTCCCTCTCTCTCTCTCCTCTTCCTTTCTCCCTCCCTCTCCCCTCTCTCCCCCTCCCTCCCTCTCCTTTCTCTTCTCTCTTTCTCCTCTCTCTCTCCCTCTCCCCCTCCTATTCCTTCTCTCACCTCTTTCTCTTCTCTTTCTCCTCTCTCTTTTTCCCTCTCTCACCTCTTTCTCTTCTCTTTCTCCTCTCTCTTTTTCCCTCTCTCTCCTCTTTCTCTTCTCTCTTTCTCCCTCTCTCCTCTCTCTTTCTCCTCTTTCTCCCTCTCTCTTCTCTCTCCCTCCCTCTCTCCTCTTTCTCTTTCTCTCCTCTCTTTCTCCTCTCTTTTCTCTTTCTCTCTCCTTCTCCCCCTCCTCTCCCCTCCTCTCTCTTTCTCCCTCTGTCTCTCTGTCTGTCTCTATCTCTATCTCTGTCTCTCCTCTTTCTGTCTCTTTCTTTTCCTCTCTCTCCCCCCTTCTCCCTCTCCCTCTCTCCTTGTCTCTCTGTGTGTTTCACACACACACACACACACACACACACACACACACTCTACCATCACCATCTCCGTATACTTACCTTTCAAATTCCATCAGGTCAGGAGATGAGGTCACGGGGGATGACTCGGAAAGTTCACCGCTTCTTTCTTCTTCTTCTTCCTCCTCCACAACTTCTCTGTCAAACTCTTGGATCAGATACCAGATTTCTGAACCATTCTCAGCCAGGGCTTCCAGTGCCATGCTGGGAAAGATTGGGAAAGAAACAGACACATGTTAGATGGACAGCATCTCTAGCGGCATCCATACCTCCCTCCCTCTCTATTTTCATTTCCACCCCCTAGTTCAGGCCCTTGGACTGCTTGAACGGATTCATTTGTTCTCTACAGAATGGAGCTCCCAAGTCTTCCCTCCTGTGTTTGTTCCTACTGCTAATCCATCATTTACCCTATACCACCAGACCAGACTTTCTCTGCTCATAGTGCCTTTTCAATGAAAATACTGCAGGAATACTGTTGCCAACTGTATAAAGCTTAGATTCCATGGCTTGGCCTTCAAGGGTTGCTGCCACCTACTACCCGCTACATTTCCAGTGCTCTCTCTGAAACTCCTACCTTCCTCCTTAGAATCAACACTGTATTGATTCCAAGGCAGAAGAGCAGGTAAAGACTAGTTCATGAGAGTTAAGTGACTTGCCCAGGGTCACACAGCTAGGAAGTGTCTGAGGCCAAATTTGAACCCAGAATCTTCCATCCCCAGGCCTGGCTCTCTCTTCACTGGACCAGCTCTATCTTGTACTATCTCTATCCTCTCCACCTTTCCATGGCCCTATGCTTAAGTCAAACTGGATGACTTACTCGCTTCCACCTACGTCCCCTACTTAACCACTTCTGAGTCCTTCCATGAATCCTCATTCCTGGATGAGTATCCCTTATATCTCCACCTATTGAATTCCTATCCATCCTTTAAAGCTCAATTTAGAAGCCATCTACTCCAGGAAGTCTTCTCTGGTCACCCAACTAGTATTGATCTTTCCCCCAATCCTCAGACTTCGCATGATGCTTCATATCCCACTTCATATAACATATATTTTCTTCCCTTGCTCACAAAGGGAGGGCAAGAAGTAGGGAAAAAAGTGAAAGGGTTTAAATTCTGTTCCAAAGCCTTACATGGAACCAAAGAGTAAACAAACCTGGATGACTTTGAGCTAGGGAGTTCAACTGGCCCAGGTTGGAAATAGAGTAAGTCAAAGCTCCCACACCATCCAGAGTGAAACTGGGCCGCCATACTTTCAGCCTTGGTGAAATAGGGAAATCTACGCTCAGAAACAAACAAGAACCATTCCTTTAGCCGTCCCTCGTCAAGAAAAGTTTAAGTAGGCATGAAGTGGGGACGATTCTTATCCCTACTCTCCAATATGAAAGACAGATGTCTTTCACGTAACTTCTAGGGCAGAATGTCTTCAAACTTTGGGAATAGGCAGGACCTTACCTGTGATTGTTGGAGTACATCCTGGCATACTCTTCTCTGACCTCCTCTAAAGTGGATGCGTTTCCATCCTCCAGGTTGAAAGATTCTGTGGGCAGGAAGAAGGGAAGAAGTTGGAAATCAATGCCACTGCCCAAATGGGAAGCTTCTCCTCTAGATGCGAAAGGTACCGGGGGAGAATGCAAAGAATTAAGAAAGCAAGAAACACGTAGCTTCAAAGTAAGGAACATGAGCGCTGGATCTCCTGATTAATCTCCAGCCTATCAAAAGATCTTCCTCTTCCCTCCACTAGCTGGCAAAGGGCTCCAGAGGAATCATTTGGCCCTTCAGCCACACCAATCATCCTGCCTTTACATAGTGGCGGAGGACCCTTTGTTTCTCATTTCAAGAAACGCTAACCAATCTATCCAGACTTAAATTCTAGCTGATTGAGAAGCAGGGCCAGGTTTGACCATCAAGGGAGAGAAGGAGTACTCTGGGTCCTGATTACCTTTCATCTTCAGCAAGTTATCCAATGTTTTCTCCAGTTCCTGAATGTGATGCTTCGCCTTACGCAAAACCTGCCACTGAACACAAAGACAAAGCTGAAGCCCTTCCCTGACCACTCTGAGCAGGTTTGTGTCGCTAGAGGCCAAGAACTGTCCCAATGGGCCCTTCTTTCCCACTCACTCCAGCCAGGCTTTGGGTGCAAGTGATAGGAATGGGCAAGAACGCCAAAGCACGAATTCAACTACAATGGGTTAAGACATAATAGAGTTCATGTAAATGGGTTTTATATGAAACACTAAATACTTGGGTAAGCAGAGATCAGCATAATGTTACTAGAGTGTTTTTTAGTGCTTTGTCAAAATGCTGAGCTGAGATCCACAAATTAAATGTTGATGCCAACGTGGTCACTACAACTCTGCCCCTCTAGATTTTTAACAATTTAGAACCTGTCTGTTGATTACAATGAGATTATGGATTTAGAGCTAGAAGTTCATCTAATCTGGTAGTTCTTCATCTGGGTCCATGATCTTGTGTTCTTTAATATTCTGATAACTCAGGTATTTAAAACCATTATTCTGAGAAGAGAAAGTGTCCAAAAGCTTCACTGGATTTCCAAAGGGGTTGATGACAGAAAAAAGGTTAAGGATATTCTAGATAGTCCAGCTGAATCCCAGAAAGGTGAAGTGTGCCCAAGGGAACACGAGATAATTAGTGATGGAGCCAGGACATGGATCCAGGTCCTTGGACTCCAATCCCAGTGCTCTTTGCCCCTGGGCCATGGTGTTTTTCCATCAGTGTTACCAGAAAGACATCCCTTAGCTTGGTAAATTTGGAGTGATATGAAAAACAAACATACGACCTTATGGCACATCCAGTGTAGTCAGTGCTAAATCTGTTTGGTTTGTATTATGGTTTAAATAATTTCTTTAAGACTGGACTATCTGGCCTCAGACACATCCTAGCTGTGTGACCCTGAGCAAGTCACTTAAACCCTATTGCCTGACCTTTACCACTCTTCTGCCTTGGAACCAATATACAGTATTGATCCTAAGCTGGAAAGTAAGGGCTTAAAAACAAACAAACAAACAAAAAAACTAGACTAGAAGCAAGCTGTAGGTACCCTACTATGCATACTTCTTCATGGAGTGGTTGTCTGACTAGGTAATTTAGCCAGTAATTTAAGTAAATTAACCCATTACTTTTCAGTAGAAGATTTCCTATAATTGAGGACAAACTAGTTGGAATACCAATCTTGAGAATGCTTAGCTTCAAAGTATACAGGCAAATGGAAGTAGCAGGATTAGATTTGGCTCCTGAGTAATAATATAACATTCAAATCCACCATACCAACCGGGTTGAGTTTGGGAGCCAGGCCTCTGTCGTAGTCCTCTTTGTTTCCCTTTCTGCCATGCATGGAGCTGGCATTTAATAAATGCTTGTTAAATTTCAGTAGCACTGCAGTTTATCTAACAACTCATTAAAATAGCCACCACCAGGACAGACCCATTTCTATTTGCAAGGTCTGCTTTAACTCTGAATTTGTGATTTCCCTTCTGACCAATGGAACTTCTTCTCTCCTCCCCCCCCCCCCCCCCCAAAGCATGAAAAGTTAGAAAAAGGCAGACACAAATTAAACCTCTGAAATCCTTATTCCACAAAGCAAGGCAATATGAAAGGGTTTTTTTTTTTTAGTTGCCTTCTACCCTTATCTTCCATATTGATCTGGTAGGAATTAAGTTTGCAATTTTAAGTGAATTCATACTCTAAATAAATGCACTCTGGGGAATTCTCAGGTCAAAGCCATAGCCAAGGGACTCTGGTCAACCCAAAAAACAAGGAAGAAGACAGAGACAACAGCACAACAGAATATATTTTCCATTTAACACATTCCACCCTAATTAGCACCAACAGTCTACTTAGTATAAAGGCACACTTAATATTGCTCCAAACAATGCTAGGTGTCTACAAGGCCCATGACTCAATGGAAACCATGCTGGATTTGGAGTCAAAGACTCTGAGTTCCTGCATGATCTTGGACCAGCTACGTAATGAATTCAGGCCTCAATTTCTTTGGCTGCAAAAATTGAGGCCTTGAACTAGATGACCTCTAAGACCCCTTCGAGCTCTCAATATGCTCTTGAGAGATCCATCCAGTGTCTCAAAACAATAGGGAAAGGCCTGCAGAAAGAATAGGGTTCTTTCCGAAGAACTTCACTACTATTAATAACGATTTATCACCCTGTAAATAAGATCATGTAAAACCTTCTTCTTTCTATTCTCCTGCCCTACAGAAGTGTATATTGTATTTGGTATTTGTTAAATTCAAAATTTTTTTAAAAATGCAAAAGCAATAAGTTCAAAGTTTTTTTTTTAAGTTTGCAAATCACTTTATATACATTTCTTCCTTGATCCTCATAACAACCCTATGAAGTAAGTATTATTATCCCCATTTTATAGACTGGAAGACTGAAGCTCAGAGAAGTTAAGTTAAATTGCCACGAGTCACCCAACTAGTAAATGTCTGAGGCAAGACCTGAAGCCAGGTCTTCTTAACTCGAGACACTGTACCACACTGTCTAACTCTACTAGTCTGAAATAGCAGGCCACTGCTTCATTCAGCACCCTCTCCACATTGAAGGAAAAGTATGAATTAGAACTTTTTTCAACTGGGATAAACATTCCCCTTTAGGTCTTATACTCCTTAGTCACATGTAGAAAACACTTCCTTCCTGGCACAGAAATACCATTCAAGACTGGTTTCTTTCTGAATGACCCCACTTCTAATGTGTGGAGGGATAACAATGACTTCTTTTTTAACCATTATTTTCCCTCTTAGACACTGTGACAGAAGAGAGGCAAGCACTAGGCAATGGGAGTTAAGTGGCTCACTCAAGAGCACACAGCTAGGAAGTGTCTAAGATCATATTTGAACCCAGGACCTCTTTACTCCAGGTCTGGCTCTCTACCCACCATGCTAGCTAGTTGCCCTGATGACCACAACTTGTGATTCATGGAGAATCGACTTTACCCAAGTTCTCTTCTGCCTTAACTTCCTGCTGTAAAAGTGACTCTGAGGAGAAGGAAATGGCAAACTACTCCAGTGTTCTTGCCTTCAAGAAAACCTCAAATAGGGAACACAAAACTGCACCCAAATGAAACAACCAAAAAAAATTCCATTGTTCTGATTATAAAAATTTTCTTTTAAAAATTCCATTAAAATATTCTGAATAGTTTGCATTTAGTTAAAAAAACAGTCTTGGGCTCTTCTTTGCAAAGGAGGGTCCTCTCACATAGCCCCAATCCAAGCTAGAAAGACTTCAAGTGCAGATTCTGTCAAGGAAGGAGACGCATATATTTTGTCCAAGGTCCCTGCGTCTGAAGAAGTCAGAAAGTCAACAAGAGGTTAGCCTAGAGGAATGCCAAGTGACCATCTATGTCAGGATTGCCGTCTGGACCTATGGAAGGAGCAGCTATGCCTGGGAAATAATGGAACCTCCCATTCAAATGGAGTCAACAGTCTACCTTCAGGGGAGGCAGATTAATGGAGAGGAGAGATTGGGCCTGAGAGATAGAAAGACCTGGATTTGCTCTGTATTTGTGACACCCAGTAGCCAGGGGCAAATCCTTGGATCTTGGTGCTTGGAGCAACTCTCTACAAATGGCAGGCGAGATTCCAGTTCCCAACAGTGATGAAATTCCATGGCGGACCCCCAAAGAAACAAAAAGGAACAAAATCAAAGTACAAAAAAGGAAAGCAGCCCCTGCCCTCAAAGTGCTTACAGTCTATGCCAAGTCCTGAAATCTCGCCAGGGCTAACTTACTCTTTTTAGCTGGCTTTGGAAATGTATTGTTTAGACCCTTAGAAGCTTCTGCATGTTCTTCCCGACAAGAAGTGGACTCCAGTAGGACCAGGATTTCCAATTCTTTTGTATTCCTCTCACATAGCACCAAAAAGTGGGAGCAGTGAGTCTAGGCTACAATCCCTGACTCTAGGCAGATCTTTTTCCCCCCCATGGAAGACCCAATGATGTAAGATGGTCACACAAAGTACTTAAAGTGGCTTCTGCTAGTCTGAGCTCTTTTCTTACAACCTAAGATATTCATCATAATAGCTAGTATTTATAGGGCCATCTAGTTGGCACAATAAATGGAGTGCTGGGCCTGGAGTCAGAAGCCATCTTCCTGAGTTTGAATCTGGCCTCAGACACTTACCAGCTAGGTTGCCCTAAGCAAGTCACTTAATCCTGTTGGCCTCAGTTTCCTCATCTGAAAAATGAGCTGGAGAAGAAATAGCAAATAGCAAAATAGCACTCTACTCCTTTTGCCAAGAAAACCTCAAATGGCATCACAAAGTGTCAGGCATGATGAAGTAACTGAACGGCAACAAAGATGAGGAAACTGAGGCCCATATTGGTTAGGGGACTAGGTCACACAAGCAGCAAGCATCGAAGCTGTGATTTGAACCCAAGTTCTCCAACATGAAATCCAATGCTTTTTCTACTGAAGGAGGCTTCCTCGTTCTCAAAAATGTTGGGACCCCTGATGGATCTCTGCTCAAAGAAATCCGTGTGTCATCTTGTTCTATGCCCTCCCCCTAGAGCCAGTCACCCCTTCCTCCCCATACCTTTGATGCTGTACTATCAGACTGAGAAAAAACCGTTCTCCTAAGGCTGTTGAAGAGTCCAGCCAGCGTTGCACGGTGCCGGGCCTGAGACAGGCGTCTCCGCAACACTCGGGGCTCTAATTCCTGCAGTTGGGCTAGGAGCCTGGGAGCCACTCTGACATATGGGCTGCTGTAGTCTCCAGATGTCTCCATTAAAAGCTGCAATGGAACATTAAGCCTTTTGCCCTAAATAAATTAAATACCCAGGAGAAAGAGAGAGACAGACAGACAGACAGAGAGAGGCTGATTGTGGGTAGAAGCAAAAGAGGCAGAGGGCACCAGGCATCCCCACTCATCATCTACATCAGACCCTGACAGAAATACCAGTGCAAGCTACTGGTTGAAACTTCTAAGCCCAGCAGCAATCTTGTCCCATTGAATCACAGAATAAGAATCCCAGGGCACCAGGTGGAATCCCAGCTCCTTGAATTCTTGTAGCTATTGCAGTCAAGAGAGCGGCCTCCCAGCCCAAACCCTGTCCTTGAATCTAAAGTTCTAGATCCAGTACAAACTCCTCAGCCTGGCATCATAAGACCTGCCCTATCTGGCTGGAGCCTCTTTTTTCTCACACAGTATTTCCCATCACACTGACCTATGGCATAGACCCAGCCATCCTTGATGCCTCTTCTCCGCTGCCTCACAAAGTTCAAGGCCCATTTGGGATGCCACCACCTACAAGCAGCCTTTTCCCATTCCTCCTTCACAGGTCTCCCCCCAAGCTGCTGCCAGCTTAAAGATGCACACTGTTTTTTTTCTTGTATCTCTTAGCTCCATGCTTTGCACATAGTTGGGGCTTCAGAAATATTGAATTCGACTTAGTTGATCTCTACCCATTTTTGAACAGCTGGAACTCCTAAAGGGCAGCCCCCACTGCAGGATCATAGATTTAAAGCTGGAAGAAGGGATGGCAGAGGGGATCAAGACCACCCCCACCCCTGCCTCATTTTACAAATGAAGATGAAAGAGATTAAGTGACTTGCCCAGAATCCCCCAACCAGTAAGAGAAGAGTGCAACGCAAATCTTCCTGCAAAGTCAGCGCTCTGTCCATCACCCCACCCTGCCACGACATCGTCTTGTTCCCATAACAACCAAAACACTAGCACTGGCTTTCCTTTACATAGTGCTTTCTAGCTGGACAAAATGCTTTAAGTAGGGATTTATGGTTTTCACTTCCTAACAGTGATTACTGGGGATAATCCTTACTTCTGTTTGAAATCTCCCTAGAGCTCGTGACTTCTGGGCTTGTGAGGAGGGAGTCATTTCCCTGGAGCAGCCCAGGCTGGGGATCTCACCGCCGTCCTCCTGCTTCCCACCTTAGTCACAGCAGCCGTGTGCAGACCACGCACACTTATTTCTAGAAGCCCCTTATCAACGCTCCCTCAGAGGGAGGCAGGCCATGAAGGGATGTCCTGAGGGTTCCTGTCTGAAGGGCCAGAATCGGTCTCCTCCAGAAGCCCTCATGTCATTTTTGCCAGGGGGATTCCGATAACGGCCCAGAAGCTATCAACCTCTGGGAGAAGGAAAGGGTGAAGAAGGAAGCCTTGAAGGGAGAATCAATTCAAATGCATACTAAATCACAGATGCTAAAATGTTGTCAGGTTTTTTTGGGGAGGGAGGTAACTGAAAGAATACTGTATTTGTCGTCACGATTCTGCAGGCCACTTACTACTCATAGCTCTGGATAGATTAGTTTACTTCTCCAGGACTCAGTTTCCCTCTCTGTAATATGGGCATAATAATACTACTTCAGAGAATTATAAGGCCCTTGAGGTTGGAGATTTTGCCTTTGTATCAGGACCTGATGCAGAGCAGGTGCTGGACAAAAAAAATGCTTCTTGAATTAATGTTATTATGGCAAAACCAAACCTAGTGAGTCCTGAATGAAGCAATCTTTCTTCTAACACACCCATCTCCACCTGTAGCAGAAATGAGCTGCACATCCATTTCTCCACATTCTACTTTTAGGGAGATTGGAAAGAAGGCACCCAACAACTTTTTTTTTTTAAACCCTTACCTTCCGTCTTGGAATCAATACTGTGTAATGGTTCCAAGGCAGAAAGTGGTAAGGGCTAGGCAATGGGGGTTAAGTGACTTGCCCAGGGTCACCACCTAACAACTTTTAATCTGCTTCCCCAAGGTGGCATGAGAAAAATGGAGCAGCTACCATACTGAGAATACTGACAGCCAGCTCCTATGCCCTATGTAAACAATCACCACCCAATGACAAATGAAATTGAAACAAGCACTCTATTTTTCTCAATTTCTTACAACAGCAATTCATCTGTAAAAGAGATAGCCACCTCAAATAATAATTTCTATTTCTATGTCACTTTACACATCATTGGATCCTCACAACAGCCCTGTGAAATAGATGGAGAAAGTATAATTACCTCCAGTTTACATGAAAGGAAACTGAGGCTCACTGTCGTAAGAACACACAACTGAAAGGCAGAACTATGATTTCACTGTAGTATTCTCACTGCAAGCCCAATATTCTTTCCCCTACCTCATACTGCCTTCCAATAAAATGTATTAAAAGTTTATCCCCACTCTCTCTCTTCTACCCCTACCTCCCCAAAATAAAAATCAAATTTGAAGGCAGTGTGATCAACTCTTTGGGACCCTGAAGAGTGACACCAAATGCTAGTGAAACATAAAAACATACCTACAGGAGAGCACTTATCTCATTTTTTTCTTCATATTTTCTGACTCAGAAATTCTGACAGGCAAAATGAATGAGATACTGAGGAGATTGCTGTGGATGTGTGTACAAAATCAAAGGCAAGCATTTGGGGGCTCCTTTCTTAGCCACACCTAAGACAGTGGCTGGGGCTGAATTCAGCCTTTCACATTTTCCCTCTTTCTCACAGGCCTGAGCATTTGGGCAGTGAAGAGCCCAAAGTATCACTACTGAGGACCATCAAGCCTTTTTCCAAATCCATCCTTTGCCTGAATTATTGGACTGACTGTATGGTATGAGGGGTTCTTGAAGTCACTGGATAATTCTACATTAATTTGTTTGACTTTATAAAACTCAAGTCTTACCCTGACCATGTCATTTCTCTGTTCAATAATCTTCAGTAGTTTTCTTTTGCCTCTAAGATAAGTGCCTTCCTTGACATGTAAATGCAAGCTGGCTTCAATCCGTCTTTCCAGACAGATTTCACTTTACTCTCATGCTCACTGTATTCCAACCAACTTGCCCTATTTGCTGTATTTTATTTTATTATCATTTTTTAAAACCCTTACCTTCTGTCTTGGAATCAATACTGTGTATTGGTTCTAAGGCATAAGAGTGGTAAGGGCTAAGCAATGGGGGTCAAGTGACTTGCCCAGGGTCACACAGCTGGGAAGTATCTGGTGTCACATTTGAACCCAAGATCTCCCATGTCTAAGCCTGGCTCTCAATCCACTGAGCCACCCAGCTGCCCCCTATTTGCTGTATTTTAGACAGAATCTTCTGTCTCTCACCTGTGTGACTGTGTGGGCTGTTCCCCCTACCCAGAAGACCCTTGCTCCTCATTTCTGCCCATTGGAATCCTTAGGTCCCTTCATGACTGAAAAGGGCCCCTTCTTGCATCTGTTTTTTTTCTGATCTACCTTCCCCTAGATTTTTAGTGAACTCCTCACCTTGAAATTACTTTGTATTTACTTATTTGGGTAAAAGTTGTTTCCCTTATTATTTCCACTCCAGTAACATATAAACTCTGTCAGCACAAGAATCATTTCATTTTTGTCTTTGTATCCCACTTTGTATCCTCCAGCACATCATAGACACTTCCTAAATGCCTGGAGAATTAAGAGGGCCCAGCTAGCTAATCCCTTTCTATACCAGGACGCCACAGCCTTCTGAGGTGGTCAGTCCAAAGTCTGCATTCATTCATTGAGATGAATGGAGGGATAGCCCTCACTCAGGAACAGATGGTGACCACCTGCCTTCAGCTGGACCATCAGGCAAACTGTGCAAAGGGAAAGGAAGAGGTAGGCCGAGGACTGAACACCACCCCAGCCAATGTCTCACGGAAAAAAAAAAATCAATTCTCAGGCTGCCTTTGACATATGTACCATCTGTGGCTGATGCCCAGTACTGTCCCTGAGTCTTCTGCCCTCCCAGATCTTCCCAATCTACAAAGCTGTGCCTCCAGCACAGCACTAAGAAAGACCTCTCTTAAGAGCTACCAACCTCTTGTAATACAATTATGATTAATTCAGAGGCATGCTGGAGCCAGTTCATATGTTAAATTTTCAGTGTGAGTATTTATTTCCACCTCCAAAGTCAGCAAAAGCTTCAAACCAGAGCTGGATTTGTTGTTTTTCTTTTGACTTTCTAAGCTTGAGAAAGTGATGAATAAGTATGTTGTGAATACATAATATTGGAGATCCGGGTGTTAAACATTTACTAGCACACCCTTCCTTATCAAACTTGTTTTACAGAAAGGAAGGAGAAGTTGAGCCTTAACCACAGCTGAAAAATGCTAGAGCTGGGACTCCAATCCAGAGCTCTGAATTCTCAATCTGTTTCCCTTTCCATTATGCCACTCTGCCCTGGCACACAGGTCAAATACTTTTACTGTGAACTCACTACAAGGGATCGTGCCAAGTTTTTTGTAGTACTAAAATCTTGTTGCACGGAATTTTGCTGAAAGTGAGTAAGTAGGCTGCTGGCCAGTGCTTGGGTAGGTTTTTGTTCAAATAACACCTTCCACATACATGTTGCTTCACAGTCTACAAAGCTGATCACAGGTCTGGGAAGCATGGAGGACAAATAATGCTGTGCCTTTTTTGCCAATGAGCAAACTGAGTGTCAGAGAAATTACCTGACTTTCCTGGGCCATATACCTGGAAAGGATCAGAGCTGAGACTCAACCCAGGTAGGCTGACTCCAAGGCCACTAGACCATGACTTGTCTTCCTGCTAGACTATGACTGCTTGTAATAGTATTTGATCTTCATGGCAGATTCAGTCTAGACTGCAACTGCCATAACTGTGAAGGGCTGCACTAGCCAAGAGGAATCATTAAGTGACAAATGAACCTGAAAGAACGAACTACTCAGTTCTCATTAGAGAGCTCCCATAATCACATGGAAGGAGACAAAGGCTTTCTCTTCCCCCTACTAATAGGTAGCTTCATTTTGTTTGGGAATAGAGAGGGACTCATCTAAAAATTAAGAATAGAGGTAGAAATGCTTTTATTTTTTAGTGGAATTACTGTATAGACAAGGTATTTTTTTTTAAGAAGCAGTTTAGGGAGAATCTGTCTTTCACAATCCTCCATAATCTGGGTCCCACCTCTACCCACCCCATTCAATTTTATCTCTCCAAAGAAAATCTCTAGTCTGATCTATTCACTTTCACCTCTAGAAATTGCTTACAGAATCTTTCCTCTATGAGAAACTTTCCTTCCAGGGTGCTTTATTGCTGTCTCTGTTAGACAATGGACCCTTTTTGTGATAATAGGCTCCAGTCAGTCTGTAACTAAGAGTCATTCTTCAGAGCCCAGGCTGGGTCTTATCTCTACCACTGATCTCTCCCTTTTTGAAGGATTCATTGCATTGAGCACACCATTGGGGTGCAGTTTTAGTCTGCCTGCCATTTAATCTTTCATATAGTAATTTTATCCACCACCACCCCAACAAACAGCTATAAGCCCCTTGAAGCTGAGTCCCTGTTCCCTTTCTTGGCCATGCCTTATAATGCTCAGCAGAGTGCATGGGTAATGCTGTTCCCTTCTATTGCCAGGTTTTTTCCAATATAACTCCTTCCTTCTCTCTCTCTCTCTCTCCCTCAGTCCCCACTAAAAATGCTCCCAACTCTCCATCCCCACAGTACAAACCAGGTAGGTCTAGGGAGGGACAAGGCTTTGTGAGAAAGATGATTGTAAATACCAGAGGCACATAGAGGAAGGGGATGGGGGTGGGGGTGGTTCGTGGGAATCAAAATAATATTGGGCTGTTTCAAGTCGCCAAAAAAGCACGAATTTCACAATGTTTTGGGGTTTAAAAAAATCCCTGTTCTCATTTGTACATTGATGGTCAGTGAAGTCGGAGACTGTATTTCTTTTGCAGTGATTCCATTTCTTGACTGACCCTTCCCAGCCTACTGGCACATCAACCCCCGAATTAGCTTTTGCTATTCACGGTAGATGTCTTCTATAACCCCTTGCAGCTCTAAATCTGCGATCTTCTGTATTTTATTAAAAAAAAAAAAAACCACTAAACATTTTGCCATCGTCATTACCCTCACGAATCAAACTTTGTCATTTAATTTACTCCCAATCTCGGCACGTTTCTGTTTGTTCCAAGTCCAAGTCGGAAGAGCCAATACAAAGAATTATTATCACCCACACCCACCCGCACCCATACCCACACCAACCCACCCACCCGCACCCGCACCCGCACCCACCCACTCACACCCACATCATTTTTTTTAAAGGTTTCGCTATCCTTTGAGACAGATGTTTTAAAAATCTTTAGGCTAAACGTTGAATCACGCCACTGCACCCTCCCCCTCCCCGCCCTTAATCAGTCCTTTAACTTTCCCGTCCAAAGAGCGCCACTATCAATTAAGCAGCCTACAAATAGCCGGTTTATGGCTCTAGCTATATAGATAAATTATCTATCCCTGCCAAGAAACAGGTAGCTAGAGAAAGCATTCCGTCATACATAATGAGTTTGCTATCAGTTGGAGGCAGCTTTGCGGGGTTTGGTTTGGTTATCGTTTTGCTTCCTCAGGCACAAAAACAAATCCACCCGGGCAACATCTGCTCACTGCCGCGTAGGTGAAGTCACATCTGCGCCAACCAGGAAGCCTAAATACGCATCGCCTGGCTGAGAGCATTCCCGCACCCTTCAGTCCATGCACACGCGCGAATGCGCACGGCATCCCTGCACATGGCGGCACCCACACATGCACAGGTTGGGGTGCTCACCCAAATACCCAAGTTTACCCTCCCTGACACGAAGACGCCGCTTCTCAGACGCAAGGAGACCCTCTCCCTCACCTACATAGGCACTGGGGGCCCGGTCGGCAGCCCCCTAAAGCGCAGCCCTCCCTCTCCGAGTCCCCCCGCCTAGCCGCCAAGCAAACGCACACACCAGAACACCCCGGCTGCGCAACTGGAATCCAGCTGCTGCCCACCACCCCGGGCAGAAAAATGCAACGCCCAGTCCAGGGCCACTGGCCAATCCTCGCCCGGTCCGTGGGCTGCCACAACCAATAGGAAAGCTCAACCGGCGGGCCAATGAGAGCGCCGCGGAGCTCCTAGAACTTTGTAACAAATTTCCCGAGGGACAAGAGAAAAAGACAAGAGATGGGGCGCTGGCAGGTTGGCAAATTTCAGAGCGATGACCTTTTTTTGACCTTGTTACCCTGCCTGTGCCGTTTGCTTTTGTTGTCTGTTATGTATGGGTGAGAGTATGATAAAGATGGATAGAGAGGCAGAATAGAAGGATGGATGGATAGAGAGACAATAGAGAGATGCTGGGGGGATTGATTGGCAATACAGATACTGGATGCTAAAGAGATAGATAATAACGATAGACAGGTAACTAGGTAGATGATGGATAGAGAGATGGATATTAAAGGCAGGTGCTGCATAAGTGGATAAATGTCAGACACAAATAATTTATTCATGTCTGTAGAGGAATAAAGGCCACCTTTATTTGCTCTTTATGCTATTCATTTAACATTATGACATCCATAGAATGTCAAGTTCTAGAGTTAAACAATGAAAAAAAAGGATAAAATATATATGTGAGAGAAAAGGAGAAAGTTTTGACAAGGAAGGGGGAATGTATTAGTCTTAAGAAGAAAAAATTTAAAAAAGAAAAACATGTAAATATTGCTGAGAATGGAAAATGTTTAAATATATTATTTAAAGTACATGATAAAAAGAGTGAAAAAGAATAGAAAATGGTGAAATTTCAGAAGTAGATCTGTGGGTGATCATATATCCAGAGTATTCAGGAGAGTCTTGATTAAAAAAAAAAGCATAATTTTAATAATGCTTTTGTAAAGCTCCATTTTGAGGGACAGCCTTTCTCACACCACATATTGGGATTATTTTAGTTGTATAGATACAGTAATCACCTTCAGGGAGTGGGAACCTTCTCCATGTAGAAAATTCCCCTTTCCCTCAATTCTGTTACCCAGCCTTGCCTTCTTTGGGGAGTCTTTTCTTTTTTCTTTTTGTCATGGAATCAACTTCTTGGAGTATCTCAAGATTCTTATTATGGAATACCTATGCAATTGCTTTTTGTGTTATACTGAAAAATTAGAAATTCAATTCACACAATAGGGGAAGAGATGAACAAATTATACTGTTTAGTCATAGAATCATGGAATGCTAGAGTTTAGAGATAGATTATTCAGTCTAACTCATTTTAACTCATTAACAGACTGCATTATCTCAACACAAGAAAAGATGTGTGTGAAATGATGCTGTGGGAAAAAGAGATGGAAGACAAAACAACCTGTATACTCTGATTATAACTATGCATAAATCTCTGTGTACAGAAACAAGGTTTAGAAAAGACAGTGGAGAGGAAATATAGAGTTAAGTTTGGATTAGATGCACAATATTTGTTCATAATAAAATTATATGCTCTCAAAATAATGTGTATGTACCTGCAGCTTGATTTGTTTGTTTATACTAGATATCTTTTCTCTAGAGAATTGCCCATCTTTCCAATCTAATATATTCCACTCTAATGGATTCATTGAACAACTTTTGCCAAATCGTCCCTCTCTGCTCAAGCATTTGAAGGAATCTGTATTGCTTATTATGAATAGCAAATCTAAACTCCTTAGCTTAGCAAATAAGACTCAATGCCAGGGGCAGCTGGGTAGCTCAGTGGATTGAGAGCCAGGTCTAGAGAGGAAAGGTCTCGGGTTCAAATCTAGCATCAGACACTTCCTAGCTATGTGACCCTTGGCAAGTCACTTAACCCCCATTGCCTAGCCCTTACCACTTTTCTGCCTTGAAACCAAAACAAATTATTGATTCTAAGGCAGGAGGTAAGGGTTTTAAAAAAAGACAATGCCAACTCTACCCATGCCCACATAAAACACCATCTCCCAGCTCTGGGCTTTCTTCTTTGTTTTTTTTTCCTCTTTGCTTCTTCTATTTACAAAATTTATTGAAATGTCTAAATCTTCCTGCCATCATTGTTCTCCTTCAAGATTATTTTGAATTATTATTACCTTCTACAAAACTCATTTCCTCCAGGAATATAATAAATAATGAATATAATAACAATAATAAAAGAACCTTATTAACCTTACTCCATAATCACCCTCTTGCCTGTATCCCCTCAGGATCTAATTTTTGATTTTTCACCCATTGAAATATTCTTTATCTTCTCTCTCCATTCATTCATTTGAATAATAAAATTTTGAGAGCTGGAAGGCATCTCGTAGAACCTTTCCCCTGACATATTTTATAGGAGGAAATTGAGGCTTCATAAAAACAAGTAAGGCAAAATGTTTTCCATGGAGCACCCTACTCAAAGCCTCAGGAAAAGTTTGTTAGGAAAAATTGAGAAGGGCAAAAGTCAAAGAAAGGACAGGATTTCGGATAGGGAGAAGAATGCTTGGCACTTAAAGGAGACTAACTTCTTCAGCCTTTAGAAAAGCAATCCTGGACATATCTCTGCCAATATCACTTTTCCCTCGAACCAAATTTCCACAGAGGCCATCTGTATTTTGTACTCCAGGGAAGGTAGTGGGATGGAGAAAGATTTGATGAGGCAGCTAGGTAGTTCAGTGAATTAAGCTGGTCCAGAGATGGAAGGTCCTGGGTTCAAATTTGACCTCAGACACTTCCTAGTTGTGTTACCCTAGCAAGTCACTTAACTCACATAAAATCCTTATTGTTCTTCTGTATTGATTCCAAGATGGAAGGTAAGGATTAAAAAAAACAACAACATTTGATGGGGCACTTGGCAAGTTTGTTGAGAAATTCTGGTGGGAAATTGGTAGGAATTGGATTTTTGTCTGCCAGCATTTTCTAGCAGCATTGAAGAAAGCCAGATGTCTTCCAAATGGGTCCCCTCAGATGCTTCAAATGGTGCCCTCTCCTCCCCCAAAGTAAAATTCCTAGGGGTCCTAGTCTTTTTTTTAACTTTTAACTTTGATTTTTAAATTATTTTTTTCTGGGTTATACATGTGTTATCATGCAAAACTTATTTCCATATTGTTCATTTTTGTAAGTGAATAATCTTATAAAACTAAAACATAAAACCCAACACATAAACCTAAATAACCAAGTGAAAAATCACATGCTTTTATCTGCATTCTTACTCCAACAATTCTTTCTCTGGAGGTGGATCTCATTCTTTGTCCTAAGTTAGGGGTCCTAGTCTTATTCATTTGAGCTCAGCATTGACATATAGGAGGAGCAGAGGCATTTGTCAAAGGGAAGGCCAATTTTAACTGTGAAAGTATTTGAGAAAAATATAAAATGATGGGACTGTAAGTTTTTGTCAGGGAGAATGGAAAATGTGTAGGACTGGGAGTCACTAAGCCTGGGTCTTGCTCTTATGTCACTTAGGATAAACCATATACCTTCTCTGACTCTCAGGTCCCTCATCTGTGAGAAAAAGGAGCTTCGATGGTGTCTATATTCCTTCTGCTTCTACTCTTCATGTTACATAAATGGAAGGAGTATTAGTCTTAGAATCCAGAAGATCTGACTTGGAGTCCTAGCTCAGACTTTTAAATGATGGATGAGTCATTTTTTACCCTAAATTTCCTTATGTGTAAAATGACTAAAATTCAGGTTTGTTCTTTGGAAGGAAAGAGCTCTGTAAATCAAAAAATCAGAAAGCCTTGGGTTCCAGAGGCATAGGGAACCCCAGGGAAGAAATTCCTTCTACTAAGGCAATCAATCAATCAATCAATCAATCACCTGATCTTCAATTCAAAGATTTGCTCAGCACACTATCAGGTTAAATGACTTGCCCAGGATCACATTGCCAGGATGCTGATCCTGGGCTTGCTTTCTTTTCTCTAGACCTCCCCCCCCCCCACACACAAAACGAGAGTCATTATTGTGAATAATGATGACTATCATGGTTTCTTGGTTTAGGTGCTGAACCACAGAGGTTGCTGGGTACAGAAGTATATTTTATAGCCATTTTAAGTAGTATATTTAAATACTCTGAGTCTGTTTCTATTTATCTCTGGAAACATAGGATCAGAGACTTTGACCTTGGCAGTTATCTAGTCTAATCTCTTTATTTTACAAATGAAAAAAATTGAAGCTTAGAAAAATGTGATTTGATCAAGGGACACAGGTAATAAACAGCAGAAGAGATTTGGGTCCAGATCCTCTGATTGCAAATCTAGTGGTCTTTTCCTAGCACTACCTACTTATCCAAAGTATAGCTGAAGATATTTGAGTGGCCAAAGTAGATATGACAAATTCCCTGGACTTAAAGTCCACATTACTCATAGAAGACCTCACTCAGAGGTTATTGACTTTTATTCTAGATGTGATGCTAACGCATTTAGTTATCTGATTATCCAGTACTCAGAAAAATACAACACAACCTAGAAGGTGGTTTTCTAAGTCAAAGTCTAATTTCTAGGGCAATATATAGCCTACAGGGATCCATTTCTACTTTCTACCTGAAGTGATAGCAATAGGTGGAGGAGATGAGTGCTGTAAGAATTAAACACAAATAGGACAGGTATATATCAAGGAAAAAGTGATATGTAAAAGTGAGAACAGAGATGGAATACTCAAGACCCCTAAGGATACAGGAATCTGGAGTTGGGTAATGCTGGGGAAACCCCTCCTCAAAACTCGCTAAAACCTCTGAAAGTATCAGCATTTTCTGTCCCTGTACAATAACTGTGGTTTCCAAGGAGCCTAGGGCACTTAGAATTGGAGGGGTCCTTGAAGGGATCTAGAGGAAAGCCCTCATTTTACAGATGAGAAAACAGACCTAGAAAGAAGTGAATGAATAGACTTCAAGCTTATCTTCATTCAAGCCATTTTCTCCTCTAAATCTGTGATCCTATGATTCTTACCTTTGCCCCGCCTGCTATTTTTTATTTCTCTTGGAACTATACTCAAATCAGGATTATTATTGCCTCTGGAAAGGATTGTCAAGGGTCTTATTATTTTTGTGACATCCTGAACCATAACCCCCTTCTCTGGCTACAGCCTTCCTCTAATTCCCCAATGGAATTTAGGATACAGCTATAGCCATGGAAATGGAAATGCCACCAACAAAGCATTCGACATGGAATGTTGCAAAATTATACTGACCAAGTTGGACCCCAATGCTTTGTATATACTGTCTTTCCCCATTGGTGCATGAGCTCCTTGAAGTCAGAGACTTTCTTATACCTTTCCTTGCATCATCAACTCTTAGCACATAGTAGGTGCTTAATTTTATTGCTTGACACTGTTTCATAAAATACAGCTTTTAGATCCTCAAGAAGGGTTAAATGATAAAGCGTGGAAGTGTCAAACTCTGGGCCTGCAGGCTTCATGCAGCCTACAAAACTTCCCAAGCTTGGCTGGAACCACATTAAAATGTAATTAGGGAATATTTAATAAAAGAAATTAAAACATAATGTAGCATAGATAATATTAGTTTGTGGAATTCCTTTAAAAAAAACACCTTACCTTTATGTCTTAGAATTGGATTCCAAGGCAGAAGAGCAGCAACAGTTAAGCAATCAGGGTAAAATGATTTGCCCAGAGTCACATAGCTAAGAAGTTCTAAGGTCAGATTTGAATTCAGGTCCTCCCATCTCCTGGTCTGGGTTTGTATCTACTGAACCATCCAGATGCCTCTAGTTTGTGGTTCAATAGATGGCCTATAGGGAACCATTTCTACTTGAGTTTAACATCATTGCTGTACCATATTTCACTTAATATAATTTGGGAAAATTTCCATCCAAAGTAGTTAAAATGAATTTTGTCTCTTTCAAGGGGATAAGTTTGGTGATTTCCAAAATTCACTTACTCTATGTATTATATTATACAGCTATATTATAGAAATGTAGTATCCCTATGGCTACTACAAAACACCACTAGAATGAAAAAGCACAAAATATTTGATAGGATATGAACTCTAAGTTCTCTAATTCCAAGTCCTTTGGCTCCAAATCCAAGGCATTTTCCCACATTTACTGGACAAAGAGTCAGGAGACCTGGGTCCTGCTGTGACACTAACTTGGCACCTGTATACTTCTCCATTAAATGAGAGGGTTGGACAGAGTGGTCTCTAAGGCCTTTTTCATTTTAAGAGACTCTGAATCATGAGATTTGAGATCCAGTTGACTCTACTTCATCTCAGTTTGAATTTTAATAGGAGTAAAATAAGTCTTGGGCAAATTATTTCCCCTCTCTGGGCCTTGGTTTCCCTTGTAAGATGAAAATGTTGAACTAAATGTTTCCTAAGTTCCCTTTTAGTTCCAAGGGATATCTTGAGGGATTTGGGGTGTATGTGTGGTGGCTTTGAGTCTTCTTTTAGGTCCCTCTCCCAAAGCATCTCTGTTTAGAGTAAACATCTCTCCTCCATCCCAGCCTCCTAGTAATCAGACTTCTTGAATACCAAGAGTGAAGATCTGATTGATCTTAGCATCTTAGCTATTGATGATAATTAGTAAAAAATAGGAAGTTAGCAACTGAGCTTTTTTCCCTCTGGGCATGAAATATAATGGATAGCATCCCCAGCAGCAACCTTATAGCATTCTAGGATCTCTGTTTTCCCCCTTCTCCTGAAACTTTTCTTTCCATTTTCCTCAGACATAGTTTAGAGTGGTTGTCCCAGGTGCAAAAATTTCCAGCTATATTCTGGGGGTTCTTCATTTTATATAATAGGCATGCTGTTAAAAACTTGGGACTAGCTGAATGTTTGTACATTAAATCACATTTCAATGATACTAGCTTCTTGAAAGAAATCTCATGTTGAATTCAATCCCATTTGACAGAAATTCATCATGTACCTACAGGACCCAGGTGCTAGCAACTGAGGATGCAAAGAGGGAAATAAATCAATTCTTGCACTCAAAAGACAAGGTGGTGTGAGTTAGCAGATAACACTAAAGATTAAGGGAATTCTTTTGGTAAAGTAAAAAGGAAGCAATATGGTGCCATGGGAAGAATACTGGACTGAGTCAGAGGATTTATGTCAAAATCCCACCTCTAACATTCATTACCAGTGTGGAGCAAGGCACTTCATCCCCGACTTCTATTTCCTCATCTGTAAAATGAGGGGGTTGGACTAGATGATCTTTGAAGTACTTCCAACTCTAGATCTATAACCATTCTTTAGTACAGGGGAAAAAAATCCCTTAATTTATCTTCTTCCTTCCTCCCTCCCTCCCTCCCTCCCTTCCTTCCTCCCTCCCTCCCTCCCTCCCTCCCTTCCTTCCTTCCTTCCTTCCTTCCTTCCTTCCTTCCTTCCTTCCTTCCTTCCTTCCTCCCTCCCTCCCTCCCTCCCTCCCTCCCTCCCTCCCTCCCTCCCTCCCTCCCTCCCTTCCTTCCTTCCTTCCTTCCTTCCTTCCTTCCTTCCTTCCTTCCTTCCTTCCTTCTTTCCTTCCTTCCTTCCTTCCTTCCTTCCTTCCTTCCTTCCTTCCTTTCTTCCTTCCTTCCTTCCTTCCTTCCTTCCTTCCTTCCTTCCTTCCTTCCTCCCTTCCTCCCTCCCTCCCTCCCTCCCTCTCTTCCTTCCTTCCTTCCTTCCTTCCTTCCTTCCTTCCTTCCTTCCTTCCTTCCTTCCTTCCTTGCTTCCTTCCTTCCTCTTTGACCTGGTCATCCCACTACTGGGCATATGTCCCAAGGAGGTCAAAGGCAAAAATAAAGGTCCTGTATATACCCAAATATTCATAACAACAATCTTTGGGATAGCAATGAACTGTATACAGAGGATAGGTATCCCTTCCATATCGCAGAGGCTAAGAGGATGGCACTCCTGAAATCTGAAAGATCCACATAAATTTTTTTGGCTTGCCCTTCATAGCAGAGAAATTGAGATTTTTTTTCTTTTATGGGGCATTTACAGCAAAATAAATTGTGTGTATTTATGGTATTAAAAGGCAAAATATGTTGATGATATATAATACTATACATGTATTTTATGCATTTTTAAGTTTTAAAATTTTTTCTGCATGGTCTGCTGGCCTTTGGGTTTCATCTGTGACTTTTGCAAAACTTTCCCCATTTAATATCTTGTGCTGATGCAATATATTGAAACTCTGAAGGGGAAAGTAACAATGTGGAAAGGGTACTTGCAGTTGCTCATATATTGGGGAATGTTTAGATGAACATTGGTATATGAAGGTAGTAGAATACTATTTTATAGGTAATTAAGTCTATGAAGCATTCAAGGAAACATAAAGTTTCTGTGAACAGAAGCAGAGTTCATAGGCAGACAATTATATGCAAAGATTACAATAGTGCAGACCAAAGGCAACTAAAATGGGCATAAATTAAAAAAAACAAATACCCAGTGATAATCCTGAGAATATATGATGAAAAGTACCACTCTCTTCATGGTAGAGGTGTGGAGGATTACTAAAGCAGAATTCTGAATACTTTCTCAGATAGACTTGGTTGTTCTGCTTAATGTCTTTTTCCTTTTTAACAAAGGGAGATTTTTTTTTTAAACCCTCACCTTCTGTCTTGGAGTCAATACTGTGTATTGGCTCCAAGGCAGAAGAGTGGTAAGGGCTAGGCAATGGGGGTCAAGTGACTTGCCCAGGGTCACACAGCTAGGAAGTGGCTGAGGCTGGATTTGAACCTAGGACCTCCCGTCTCTAGGCCTGGTTCTCAATCCAGTGAGCTACCCAGCTGCCCCCAAAGGGAGATTTTACAAATTGGTCAATATGACAGTAAAGGAAAGTGATAAATGTTGGAGGAGATATGGCAAAATTGGGACACCCATGCATTGCTGATGGAGCTGTGAACTGATCCAACCATTCTAGAGGGAAATTTGGAACTATGACCAAAGGGCTATAAAACTATACATACCCCTTGATCCTGTAATACCACTGCTATGTCTGTATCCCAAGAGATAAAAAGAGGGGGAAAGGACCTACTTGTACAGAAGTATTTATAGCAGCTTTTTGTGGTGGCAAAAAATTGGAAATTGAAGGAATGTCCATCAATTGGAGAATAGCTGAGCAAACTGTGGTATATGGTGGTGATGAAAACTATTATGCTGTAAAAAATGAACAGTGTAATTTCAGAAAGATTTGGAAAGACCTACATGAATTGATGCAGATTGAAATAAGCAGCACCAGAACATTGTACACATCACCAGCAATGTTGTATGATAATTACCTGTGACAGACTTAGCTACTTTTAGCAATACAATGATCCAGAACAGTTCTGAGGGATTTATAACAAAGAATGCTATCCACCTCCAGAGAAAGAACTTAATGCAGATCAAAGCATATGATTTTTCACTTCAGTTTATTTGGGTTTTTATTTGGGGGTTTGGTTTTTGGTGAGGTTTTTTATTTACAAATATGAATTATATGGAAATATGTTTTGCATGATAATACATGTTTAACCCAGATCAAATTGCTTACCATCTCAGGGAAGGGAAAAAGAAGGGAAGGAGGGACACAATTTGGGTCATCTAATTTCAGAAAATTTATGGGGAAATTTGTTATCACATGTAATTAGTAAAATAAAATATCTTTATAAAGGAAAAACAAATCAAAGGGAGGTTTTAAGCTGAAGGTGGGAGGGAAGCTTGTTTTTTTCCCCCTGAAGTAATTGTGATAAAATGTGGGAAAGAGTGAAGCATTAAAGATGTAGGGAGAAGGAATGGGTTTGTGATTTCATTAATATAGGGAACTACCAGATGAGGGAACTCCTCTATGAACGTAGATTATCAATGCCTGCAATTTACCAAATTAAATGATGTCAAACTCAAATAGAAATGAGGGTCACTAATCAGTACATTAGGATCCCTGATGGCAGAATATTGACTTAGTTTTTTAAAAAAAATTATTAATAGAATTTATTTCTATTATCTCACCCCCTCCTTCTCCTCCCTGCACCATAGAAGGCATCATCTGGCAAACAGATATATTTTTCAGTTCATTCTCTGGAGGTGAATATTCACAAGTTATTCTTCAAATATTAAATCGAGCACTGCATATAAATGTTCTCTTGGTTCTACTCATTTCACTCTTCATTATCTCATATAGTCCTTTCCAAGTTTTTAAAATCTGATCATTGCTCCTTACAGCATGGTAGTCTTCCATCACAGTCATGTTCCACCATTTGTTTAGCCATTCCTCAATTGATTTCCAGTTCTTTGCTATCATAATAAATATATATATATATATGCTATAAATATTCTGTTTCCCTGATCTCTTTGGGCAAGGGTACACAGTTGTATAAATTACTGACTTAGTTTTTTAAAAATGTAATGTTATCCATGTATTATTGTTCTTTATTTCTTTTGTTAATTATTTCCCAGTGCCTTATGTTTGATACACCTGGTTTAGAGTATTGAGAATTAAAATGACTTGTTTTGCTACCTATAGCAGCTACTAGACTTAAACTCAAGTCTTCCTGGTCTTGAGGGTCACTCTGCCATGTACCTTCACTATGCCATATTCACTCCCATCAATAAAATGAATGGTTAAAAAAAAGACTAAAGGATAACACTTTAAAACAAATTTATACCAGCAATGCCTCCTCTGTTCAGAGTTTAATCACCTAATTTCCTCTGCTGAAGTTAAATTGGGAGGATTCCTGTGTTTCTTTTGTTGTTCAGTATAGCAGCCCAGTGATGGTTTTGGGTTTGCCTTGAGGTTTTTTTGGAGGGGGAACAGGGGAAGATAAGAGGACTGTGTTTAGGATCCAACTATATTAAATATATTGTCATGTGCTATTAGGTTTCCCAGGATTTCAGGGTTTAGAACTGACAGATCCTTAGGAACTCAAGTAGTCGAGCTCCCTCCCTCATTTTACAGAGGAGGAAGCTAAGAAAGCCCTCCTTGCTTGAGGTTACAAAGGTAATAAGGAAGAGCTGAGATTCAAGCCTCAAAATCAGGTCCTCCCATTCCAGGACAACAAGCCCAATCAGGGAGGGATTCACACAGAAGCTCATAGAGGAGGCACGTGCTTAGTGGGTTCTCAATTTTAGCTAGCACCTCCAAGCTTTAGCACCTCGCAGCGTGGCACGAATGGTCCCCTTACCTTTCAGTACATCCCAAAGGAGAGCAAGCAGCAACATAGAAGGAAGTTACCCACTGGAGTCACCTGATTCTTCTTAGTGTCCACACTGCTCTGCCTATGTGCCTAAAATGAGTGGGGCCGGGGATGGGGCAGGTACCTAGAGAGCTTGCTGAGCACTCCACGGCCAGTCCTCTGCCCTGTGGCCTGAAGCTCTGTCCCCACAAATAGAGCTGAAATGTTCAGAGAGGAGATTTCTTCAAAGTGAGACTGAAGAGCTTAGAAAACGGGGAAAGAACAGTTAAACTCCCAACAGAGACAAACCCACAGGTGGGGCAGAAGAAACAGGAAACGTCAGCCCAACTGACAGTTAAAACCATCTCTTCCTCTAAAGTCTAACAGTATTTGCAGTCCGAATCAACCACTCGATTTAGGCCCTTATCCAAACAGAATCTGCCACGGTTGGCAGTATTTAGCACGTCTTAATCTTCTGCACCCAACTAGACTGGGAGCTCCTTAGTGAAAGGAATTCTTTCTCTTTTCATCCTGCACCTAATGGAAATAGACAACATTTACGCATTGTCTGCTGCATTCTGGGTATTGTGCTGAAAAGCATTTTACAAGCACCTCATTTAATTCTAACAATAATCCTGAGAGGTAGGTCTATCCCTATTATTTATAAATTCAGTATATCATTTATTTCTAAATATTTTTAAATTTATATATACATAATATAATATAATAAGATAAATTCATGTTATTTCCTCATTATACAGTGGAGGAAACTGAAACAGAGTTTAAATGACTTGCCCAGGGTCACCCATCTAGTGAATCTCTGAGGCTGGATTTAAACTCAGGTCTTCCTAATTACATGGACTCAGCACTCTCTCCACTGCGCCCCTTAGCTTTCTCATCTATCACAGTGCTAACACGCTAAGTAGGAATTGGATATGTTTTTGTTGATTTGCCTGGTACTGTACCCCAAAGACTCACAGGTCCCCCTTTCAGCAGAATTTCAGCTTCCTGGGCATTTGGACAATTTTCAAAGATTTTAGATTGAGAACTTGAAGGGATCTTAGACATCATGTAATTAGACCAGACTTAGACATCAACCTCCTCATTTTGTGAAGGAGGAATCTGAGGTCCAAGTTTAAGTGACTTGTCTGAAGTCACTCAAGTAGTTTATTGGTAGTCTTGGGATTTGAACCTAGATCTTTTCACTTCAAGTCCAATACTTTTCCCTCTGTCCCAAAATACTTAAAAAAAAAATACAAAACCCTTGCCTTCTGTCTTAGAATCAATTCTGGGTATTGGTTCTAAGGCAGAAGAGTAGTAAGGGCTAGGCAATGAGGGGGAGGGAGCCAAGTGACTTGTCCAGGGTCACACAGCTAGGAAGTGTCTGAGGTCAGATTTGAACCCATAACCTCCCATCTCTGGGCTTGGCTCTCAATCCACTATGTCGCCCTGCTGCCCTCCCCCCCAATACCTTTTGAAAATCCCTTCCATCAGAATTCTGACTTTGTCACGATGTAGATAAAGAGAGTGCCAGATGGTGGAAAGCTGAATGTTAGCAGGACAGGGACTTATTCCATTGCTCTAACCTTCATTGCTGAGCTCATCCAAAAGTTAGCGATTGAAAAGACCAGAGTTCATATCGAGTGTGAGTGGAAAAACAAGTAGTAGGAGGACAATTGTAGTACAAGTTAACGATGAAATGACAATGGCAATAATTTGGCAGAGCATCAGGACTTTCTGGAAACAATATCAGTCTCAAATATTCCTTAATATGGTCCCTACAAGCCATTGAAATGTCCCAGAAATGTTGATATCTTGTGAAATTGTAACTGACTGAATCGACTTGGATTAGGAAAAAGAGCGCTGGATTGGGAATCCAGAGACACGGCTATTCCTGTCCCCACTACGGGCAATCCCTTTGGAAGAGCGATGAGCTCAGAAGCCCCGGCATCCAGGCACAGAGACAGAAGCTGATCTTAAAACCTATTTATCACTGTTCACATGCTGCTAGAGGCTTCTGCCTGCTGCATTCCTCCCATGAGGTCCCAGTGCATAGCCGGAATTGCCAAACTTTTTGATTGCCGGAGCATGGACCTTGATTGCTTTAGCATTCTTTCACTCGTCCAATATGACTATTAAAACCACCCTCACACCGCGTTCATCTCCAAAACGAATGTATCTTTCATGCAGCCTCACAGCAATATTCAAAAACAAAATAATTCTTACCAAAACCACTAATTCTCTTTCTACCTTCCCATGGTCACTGCGCCTGGATCAGTCTTTCGACCACCAAATTCATTGGCCTTAGGCCCAAGACTATGTTCTGACTCTTGAATCGCCCTTTAGAATTGTAGCTTTGTAGCTTCCTGTTTCTCCTTATTCCTTGTCTTTGCTCCACAAGATTCTAAACTCCTGATGACTTGGGTGTGAATCTCCACTCTGCTATCCAGTAGCTACATGACTTTCAACAAGTCACTCAAGCTCTGTGTCCTTTGGCTTTCCTATAAATGAAGATGTTGTACTAGATAAAACCCAATGTTCATTCTCAAAGTAAATCTGTTAATTTTAAATAATCTTGTTATTAAAATACAATAATATTAAAATACAATAAAATATTAAAATATTTTAAATAATCTTATTATTAAAATAAAAATAATCTTATTAAAATAAAAATGTAAAATAATCTTATTAAAATAAAATTATATTATATTAAAATAAAATATTAAAACATTTCAAATAATCTTATTAAAATAAAAAATTTTAATAACATTATTATTAAAATAAAATTATATTATATTAAAATTAAATATTTAAATACTCTTATTAAAATAAAATTTTAATAATCTTATTAAAATTATTAAAATAAAATAAGACAGAAAGTACATATTAAAAAAATCAAGAGCCACAAAAGATGGATTCTCTCTGCCCCAATGAATCTTTTCCCTTCATATTCTGATAATAGAAACCTGACTCTTCCCATTCATGGCTACCTTCTTCAATACTAAATTGAATACTAAAATACTAAATGGAATACCAAATTCAATACTAAAGGAATGTACCTTTTTGCATGCCCACTGACTTATTGAGTCAGAGGGAAGAATAAATGTGTTCCTTGCTCATTATTGACATTTCCCCTCCTTGCTGGCTGCCGTCATCCAGCAACTTCTGTGAGGCTGATCAGAAGAGATGACCCTGAAGAGGAGATGGGCCATATTTATGGTGTTTGACTGGCCACAGGACTTCTATGTAGAGATATCTGCTTGACAGAGTACCCTGAGGGCCTGGAATATTGGAGGCAAGGGGGGAACTCGGGGCCAATTGTTAAATCTCTAATGTGAGCATTCATTCCTAGAAATCAGCAAATGCTACAGATCAGGGTTTGATTTCTTATTTTATTAATTGCCTAGACTTTAAAAAGCAATGCAGAAAATTTTAATAATGCAGATCACATGTAGAAGTACTTACACCTTTTTCCTGAAGACCCAGTCATTAAGCATATACCAGCACACTCTGGGAATTAGGGTGAAGGAAAGAAAACACAGGCAAGAAGATTTGCATGCCATATGCATCTAGCAGCTGCATTCATTCCATGGAATATAATGACCTCGAGGAGAAAAGTGTAAGGAACCTAGCTGAAACTTAGAGAAGCTGAGGGGTCAGCAGTGTCAGTCTGAAGTCAGTCCCCTTCAGGGAAATAACAGGAGAAAGACTGTCCGTCCACAAGCATGAGACAAAAATGATTTGGGCATCATCTTACGTCCCACAATCAGAGAAGAGATTGAAAGCTGCAAAAGAAAGAAGAAACAGATGGAGTTACCTCCTTTGGGTTTATTTATGAGAAAATAGTCAATGGAACCTGGGATATAGGATCTCAGTGGAGCAAAGACTCATAGTATAATGAAAAGAATGATGGATCCAGAATCAAAAGAGCTTGATTCTACTCCTGAATCTGCCATTAACTAACATTCTGGTGAGTCATTTCCTCACCCTACATTGCTGGTTCTTTACCCATATCTAATGAGGGTGTTGAATGAGGTGATATTTAAAGTCTTTTCCAACCCTAGACTCGGTGAGTCAAGAGGATTCTGAATTATAGAGGACAAGGAGAGTCAGCTTTCAGTAAGTCAATAGAGTTTTCTTCACTCTCCCCTGTAGGGAGGCATCACGCAACAAATCCCTGTAACTAAGAGACCTGAAAGCAAAACTTTTTATATAATCTTAGACTCATGGACTCCTACTGCTTACTGTTAAGTGCCCAACAACAACATTAAGGAATTGGCAAATATTGACTGTGTTGTTCATTGAAGGTATGAAGTAAAAGCTTAAAGAAAGAGGAAGAATGAGAAGGAATGGGGAGGAAAGATTGGTAGCAGGTCTTCATGGCAATATGAGCTCTAGGAGGAAGAGATACAATGACCATTTCTGTCTTGGCCAATTCTCTTAAAAACAACAACAACAACAACAACAACAACAAATCCTTACCTTCCATCTTAGAATCAATACTAGGTATTGGTTCCAAGGCAGAAGAGCGGTAAGGGCTAGGCAGTGGAGATTCAGTGACTTGCCCAGGGTCACACAGCTAGGAAGTGTCTGAGGCCAGATTTGAATTCATCTAGGCCTGGCTCTCTATCCACTTAGCTACCCATCTGCCCCCGGCCAATTTTCTTTCTTAATTCTCAGACTTTATTTTGGGAGTTACCTTTTTTGGGTAGAGTCACTCTGCTTTCACCATCAAATCCATAGTTGACTTTGCCATCATTTTGATCCCTGGAGGATAAAGCCTCTTTCCTGTTTGCTTTTCAGGACCACCTTTTTTATTTGTTTGTTTCAGTTGAAACTTCTAATTTTACAGTAATATTCCTAATTAATTCAGTTTCTTTTACATTGAGTATTGTTGTCAACAATAGGAAGCAGGAATGTCCAATAGGGAGGCAGGGGAACTTGCTTCTCCCTTCTATTTCTTTAGGTTTAAAACTAAAAGGTAGAGCGGTGGCTCCCAACTTGTGGGCCACAGATCCATGGGGTTTGTATGACAACTGAACAATAAAAGTAGGAATTGATGCAGAGTGACATGAGTAGAACCATGGAGTAGAACAATTTATGTGATGACCACAATAATGCAAAGGGAAACAGCTTTGAAAGACTTCAAATAATTAACAAACACATTGTCCAGTGATGGATTCAGAAAACTGATGATAAAGTATTCCTCTTGCACCTTATAGAGATGAAGGTGTAGAGAAACAGAATGAGAAATACATTTTCAGAAAAGACATGTTTTGTTTTGTTATGTTTGGTTCTGCTTATTGTTATAGGAGAGGGCACCGATTTGGACAGGTTGAAATGTAGAAAGTAAATAGCATCAATAAAGCATTTTTAAAATGTGCAGAAGTATGTCTTATGGCCACCAGGTTATTCTGGACAAAAGAAGTCCAGAAAGGGGCACACACAGGATGATTCTGTTACTACTTTATTAAATTTAATACATTGAAAAAACAAATTGTACATAATGAAATTCATGGTTTCATATGCACTCATTTTTGTTCTTCTTATATAAAATTATTCATGTTTACTGATGATTAGGTTTCATAAATTTAAAAGGAAATATGAGCAATATAGAGTATAGTTATCATTATCGTAGAGATGATCCAATCCAACCGAATCATTTTATGGAAACTGAATCCTAGAAAGGGGAAGTGACTTGCTCAAAATCACAGAAATAGTAAAGAGCAGAGGCTTTATTCAAATAACTATATCTAGTGTCAGATCCAAACATGTTCCTTCTTTTTTTCTTTTTTTAAACCCTTACCTTCCATCTTAGAATCAATACTGTGTATTGGCTCCAAGGCAGAAGAATGGTAAGGGCTAGGCAATAGGGGTCAAGTGACTTGTCTAGGGTCACACAGCTGGGAAGTGTCTGAGGCCAGATTTGAACCTAGGACCTCCCATATCTAGGCCTGGCTCTCAATCCACTGAGCCTCCCAACTGTCCCCGAAACATGTTCCTTCTAAAATGGGCTTCCTCTCACTCTGGAAACTGTTGCTATGTGTTACTGAGAGCAGTCTCCAAATAGAAAGATTGACAGATTCCCCAGGTGGGTTCCCTGTATCTTCATTTGCAAGTATTTGGTTAACCTTTTCCCCAAAAAATCATAAAAGGAAGATTTTTCCATTGATGACTGTGTTTGGTTATCCTGGAATAGACTGGAACCATTGGGAACTGAAACAGAGACTCCTTTAGAATCAATCAATAGACCCCAGGACAGAAGGCAAGGAAGCTAGAATCTTCTTAGTTAAAAACAATAATGATTAGGTTATGGGGAATGAGAAGTAAGACAAAGTATGTCAGAGAAGTCCATTGGGGAGCCGCCTTAAAGAATGAACTCAAGCCAAGGCAAGAGCAGGACCATGGACAGCTCCACACATACCTGTGTGGAGCTCCTGTTTTACCTACTTGACTCTGATAACAATCTGGTATTCCCCAGCTGGTAAGATGAACCTTGGGGTGGGGACTGAGTTCTCCCGACCTTCTTTGAGGCCCTGACATCCCTGGAGGCAGTGATTAGAAGTCTCCCAGAAGAAAATCCTGGCTCTTCCACACTCTTCCTGACAAACCTTTGCCCCAGGGAAACTTGGGAGCATTGAGCAGATTGTTCAATGGAAAAGTCAGTCTTTTCTATAGAGAAGGAATTCCTGTGCAGAAGTTATATATAGTTGATGCAAACCACAGGGATAGTATCCTGGCCCTCCAAGTCATTTGGTAGAAATTCAAAGTATAAGACAGTCCTTAGATATTACCTGGAGCCACTTCCTTTTAGTCTTTAGGCCTTATTTATCCTTAGTTATCCTTTTTTCTTTTTGGTATATCATATTTTTACTCACCAGTCCAATGTTTAACATTTAATAATCTTTTGTCTCTTATAGAAACATATTTCTTTCCTAGTTGGGTTATGGGTTAACCCTTTTCAGGTTTCCTGTTGAAACTGCTCTCTGCACAATCACCTTCCTGACTAACTCACCTTAAATCCCTTGTGTTCTTTTTGCTCCTAGAAATCTTGTTTCCTTCTGTCTCTTCTTTTCAATATTTGATCTAAACCTCTTTTAGACAGCTGTCTCCCAATCCTTTTTCTTAAGAAAAAAAAGTTTTATTCATGTCTTTTATCTTTAGGACATGGTCATTATACACACATCCCTCATGACTAAGAAAAACAAGCCAAAATATCTTATTTGACAATGTGTAATGTTCTGTCCTACTGATGCCTCAACTGTCTCTCCTGCCTTGCACGGTCTACCTTCTTACCTCAATATCTTATAATTTTTCTGTTCCTTCAAGACTTAACTCATGTAACACCTCTTTTGGGAATTCTTTCCTGATGCTCCCACATGTTTCTCTTTCTTCAAATTATCATGTATATTCTTGTCTACTTATGTCGTGTATCATGCTGTAGGATGTCAATTTTTTGAAGGCCAGGAGCTATTAAAAAAAAAAACAACTCTAACACTTAGCACAATGGAACTATCATTTCATTGATAGAGGGAACTCTCAAGGAAGGGGGAGGGAGACTCCCTTTTACTAAGTCATTTTGGCACCTTCTTTGCAATTTATAGTCAGAGAGTGTTGCCTAGAACCCTGAGAACCTATGTGACTTTCCCAGGACTACACATCCAGTATTTGTTAGAGTATGATTTAAACTCAGGTCTTCTAGGCCTTGAACCCTTCAAGTTCCATTCTTCATGGGATATAGGTTTTGTGATGACAACGAAGGCTTAAAACTCTCAGAAGAAAGTAGCACATGGAGAGATATCTTATGCCATTTTCAGAACTGACCAATGGCAGACAAATATCTCTGGGCTGTGCTGGCAGCTTCTGGTCCTTCCTCCTCCCCAAAGTCTTCAAGATATTCAAATATTTAAAACTGTCCATGGGCTTCAGGGTGCTTGTCTCCATTTTTGTCACATCTGGGACCATTATGGGCTATCAGTTACCACTGCTTTGTAAACTCATGGTAGAATGGAAAGAGTAGAGGATTAGGAATTAGGAAAAATCTGAATTTTCATCCTATTTCTACCTCTCACTAGTTGAATGACATTCATATTTTTCAAAATGCTAGGTGATAGCCAATCATTGATGCATGAAATCTAAACTATTATGAAGTCTCCTAAAGTATATTTTTGGTATCTGGAGTTATGAGAAAGAGAAATATTCTTTTAAAAATATTTTTATTTCATTAAATATTTCCCAATTGCATATAAAAAAGTTAACATTCCTTTTAAAAACACAAGTTACAATTTTTCCCTCCCTCTTGACCCTACGCCATCTGTGAGAAGGTATGCAATTTGATGTAGATTATATATATGATGTTGTGCAAAACATATTTCCATATTAGCCATGTTGCAAAAAAAAACCCTAAGAAAAATAAAGTTTTTAAAAAAAATATACTTCAAACTGCATTCAGATTCCATCAGTTCTCATCATGGAAGTGGATCGCATTTTTCATCATGAATCTTTTGAAGTTGTTTTGGATCATCATCTTGATCTGAAATTATCTGAAATTAAATGCCAAAAAAGTATTTCCATATACACAATTGAATACAAAAGGATATTACATATGAAATAATGAATGTCCACTTCATACTGCTTGAGGGAAAAGTATATGAAAGATTTTTACATGCTTTCAAAATTGTTCTTTCTTGCCTGGATTTTCTTCTGAACTGCCTTCTGTTCTTTTCTGTGCTTCTTTAAAACTTTCTCAGGGAACCTCTTTTTGGCAATATTATTGCTAACCCTCACTCTCCCTCTTCCATTTCTTCTTCCCATTAAAAACTGAGAAAATGTAGGAAAACCTCTTATAACAAATACAAATAGTTAAGCAAAACAAATCCACACAGTAGTTATATCCAAAAATGTATTTTTCTTTTTGTAGACTGAGTCTATTACCTTTCTATTAAGAGGTGGGTAAATTACTTTATCATATGTCTTCTAGAGACATGGTTGGTCATTGTATTGATTGAAAATTTTAAATCATTAAAAAGATTTTTTTCTTTATGTTGTTATAGTATAAATTACTCTTTTAATTTTGCTCATTTCATTTTGCATCCGTTCTTTATTCAGGATTCTCTGGAATTGTTTCTTTGGTCATCTCTTATAATTCAGTAACATTCCATTACATTCATATATCATAGTTTCAATTCTGCCATTGCCTTTCTTTTTCATTTTAATTCATCCTTGAGTATAATAAGGAAGTGTGTTTTTCATGTCTAACCCTTCCCAGTATTATAGTTCCTCTTAACACTCAACCCAACCCTCTCACTTATGTTCCTGTTGAGTCTGATGTATTTCTTTTTTTAAAAATAGCATGTGTGTGTTTCAAATAAGAAGTGAGGTTCATTTGATGGCCACTCCCTCCACCCCTTCTTCCATTTTTGTATATTATTATCTCATATCCCCATTATGATAGATAATGCATTTTTCCTTTTGCTGTCCCTTGTCTTTACCATAAGAACTCTCAGAGCAGAACCTAACTACCCCTTGGACTTATCTAAGGATAAGAGTATTACTAAGCAGTTTTCAATTCTCTTAGAAGACATTCCCCTGAAGGGACACTTGTTTCTTCCTTCCTTATTAGAATGTTAGTCCTATATTGTGTTAGAATTTTTTATGTTTGGACTGAATTATATTTAATAGGTGGTCTCCAGGGACTTAATGACTAAATCCCAAAAATGATTTACTAAAGTAAAATGGAATTTATGGAAGTTTATTTTTACAATAGAGGGAAGATATTAAGGAAGAAAGAAAGGGGGGAGAGAGAGAGAGAGAGAGAGAGAGAGAGAGAGAGAGAGAGAGAGAGAGAGAGAGAGAGAGAGAGAGAGAGAGAGAGAGATGGATGATTTTGGATGATTGTATTCCAAGATCTCATCTAGTTTTTGTGAATCTTAAAAACTACTCAGACTGCACTTTAGAAGATTTGATTTTAGTTATTTCCTTATTGTAACAATGGAGATACTTGGTCTAACAAGAATCAGGAAAACATTGGGAACTTTTAAAATTACTCCACCCTAATTAGGCATACTTTAGGGGAAGATAAAGTTGTAAACTCCTGATTGAACAATGAAGGTACTTAACTCATACCTTATAGTGAAGCTAGAATCTTAAGCTAGGTCTATTTTATATCTAATACAAAAAGCTGCTAAGTACCTGTAAAGGTTAAATTAATCACAAAAAGGTCAAGTAACTCACAAAAGGCAAGCTTAACAAAGAAGCATGAATCAGAAGATATAATCTAACCAGAGAAGGTGAGAACTAAAGAGTGGTGAGAACTAAGAATGGGCAGTCCTGGAAAAAAAGTGTCTACTGTGATTGGTAGATGTAAAAATTTAGGGGAGGTGACATGAGAGAAAATTCCCCTTAAAAGAAGGATAAAGGTCAGTTCAAGAGATTATTCTGAACTCAGTTCAGGAGATTGAGTTCAGTGGAGGACTGGAACCCAACTTGGAGATGGTCTTGTGGTGAGTGATAAGACTGACTCCCTTACCCTTAGGCTCAGGGAGGCCGCTTTGGCCAGGGCCTTTAACTACTGCTTGGCTCAACCTGAGCCAGAGCAGTTTGAATTAAGTCTCTCTCTCTCTCTCTCTCTCTCTCTCTCTTTCTCTCTCTCTCTCTCTCTCTCTCTCTCTCTCTCTCTCTCTCTCTCTTCCTCTCTCTCTCCTTAATTCCTTCTCTCTATATTAATTAAAATCTCCATAATTCCCAGCTGACTTGGGTATTTTATTATTTGGGAATTTTCCCTGGCGACTAATCATTTAGATTTAAGTCAAAACACTAAATTTATGCTTTACAGTTTTAGTAGACAATACCAGATATTGTGTAATCCTAATTGTGGTTTCTTAGCATCTGAACTCTTTGCTCTGATTTTCCTGGGGTTTTTCTTTGCAGTTTTTTTTCTAAGTGATGATCAGGGGACTCTTTCTATCATCATTTCCTCCTCTGCTTCTGATAGATCTGAGGAGTTTTCACTTATGATTTTGTGACATGTAGTATCCAGATTTTACTTTTTTAAAAAAATCTTGGTTTGGGGGGAGTCCAATGATTCTGAAGTTTTCTCTTATTCTTTTTTTCAGATCAGTTGTTTTTATATGAGATATATTATACCTCCTCACCATGTTTTCCAGTCTCTTCATATTTTTCTAATAATTTAAAAAAGCATTTTTCCTTTCCTTGCTATCTCCAGTCACTGATTTTTAATTGATCTGTTTTAGTTTTCAGGGAGTCTGTTTCTTGGGTAAGATTTACCACTTTCTCTTCTAGGATGCATTTTATTCTCCTTCCAAGTCTTTCTTACATAGTATTTATCTCTTGTTTCGTGTAGCATTTGTGGAAAATCCCTTTTTTCTTTTGAGTCTCTGTTTATAGTTGGCATGGGGCTAGATTGGAAGTGACTTTTTAGGCCGGTTGTCATTTTAATTTATTTGTATCTACAGCTTTTAGCTCTTAAATGGGGGTTCTGTGACAAAGCCATGCTTGCTGGATATTTGGGGAGGGTTAGGAATGTTTTTGATTTGGATACCCTAGGTTCTTCCACTAACCTCTTCTTCACAAGGTAACCCTTCTGCCCTGCCACCCCACACCCAAATCTTTGAAGTTTTGAGCACTGGATCCTCAAGACCCTTTCTGGAATCTCAGGCCGTCGGAGCCCCCAGGTAACTGAGCTGTCCATGTGTGAATACTGCCCCACATCCCTCTGGCCACTATCACTCCCTGGATTTTCAATGTCCCCACCCTGGGGCTTTCTGATCTTTCTGGCCTGTTTCTGCTTCTGAATACAGAGCCTTGTAGGCTATATGCATCGTTGACCCATCACTAGTCACTACTCCCAATGGCAGATTAGATTTGTTCACTTGCACTAGAGCTGATTTTGCTGTTGCTTTCCTGGACTTCTGACTGACTCTTTGTGAGGTTCTATTGTGGGATAAGTAATTTGTGGTAACTTCTAATTGGATTTCTTATTCATCCTTTGTTCTGGTACAAATTTCAGGGTTTTAAGGGACTTGGGCAGTAAGCTTCCCACAAGGTAGTAATCTTGCCATCTAGCTCTAAAGAACAAATCATTTCCATCTATCACAGAATCACTAGGGAAAAGACATTTTGCCAATTAGTTTAGCATTATTTTAGGGATATATTTATGTCCTTTCACCCCAGCCTCACCTACTGCCCTTTCCTAAATCTTGATCACGATTTAGGATGTTTTATCCTCCCCATTAAAATTTGTAGTAATTTCGAGAAAAAAAATGTTTTGATATCAGGGGTTAAAGGGAGTAGAGCAATTATAAGAAACAATACAGGATGCATAGAACAAAAATGATTCAAGGAACAGTAAAGTAAACCTCATGAGCAGAGAGCGTAGAATCAATCTTGGAAAGGATTTGTCCTATATAAAGCTAAAGGCTCAGCTTCGGAATACTCCCTACATAGAGGACCTTGATACTGTACATGTAGACAGTTTAGGAAATTTTCCTAAATGGAGTTACACCTGCTCTCTACCTTCATCTTGGTTCTTTGTGTATCTGTCTAAGATTTAAAATTATTTGCATATAGTAGTTCATGAATTTGTCACAAATTGGTTCACTTGACCCCTACCCTAAGAAAATGTCCTAATAGAATTCATGTCTTATTTCTCATTAAGATCCTAATTTTCTTTCCAAATTTGCATAACTAAAAAAGAGAATATGTTCACATGATAATTTAAAGTACATGCAATTTACTGCACTAAATTGAAATTAGAGTATTAAAACTTCAAGTAGTTGAGCCTTGCTCAAGGACAAGATCTATTATCTCCTTGCAACAGCTGTTGGGATTAAGAGCCGAATTCAGTTTTATAGTTACTAGAGAAAGAGATTCCCAGATGTTAGTGAACCATTCATATCGATTAGAGTTTGAACTCATTCCTTCACTGTCCCCAATTTTTAACACTTGTATTCGAGGGAGCCTAAATTTTTTTTTCTTTTAAATTCGAGAAGTACTTCCTGCATGAGCACAGTTTAAATCTCAAGGAGGAAAGGAAGGGATCAATCCACCATCTTCCACTGTAGCTCCATGGTTTGGGGTTTCACAAATCATTTCTGCAAGTTTTCTCTCCAAGTTGTGTCTCATGTTCTCATGTAGGTGGCAGTTCTTGCCAGTAGTTCTCAGACTGATATCACTGGCTATCTAGCAATTCAGGAAATAGAGGAAAAGTGGTGCATTTCTCCATCTGATAGGCAGGGCAACCTCTGCCCAACATGATCCAATGTCCATGTGGATTCTCTCTGACCTAGTTGTGTCAATAAACCAGTCAACTGTGCTTTTTTAAAGTCTTGTTGTATGTTGCAATTAGCCACAGTGTCTCACGCCATTTACTTCCTAATTCTTTTAGTCTCTTGTCCCTGGAATGTGCTGGTCCAAGTAGAAACCAGGTAAAAATGAAGCAAGAGCCTACCTGAATAGAACAAGGACTCATAAATACTTGGGGGGGATATTTGCCAAGACAAACACAGGAATTATATGAATACAACTACAAAACACTTTCCACACAATTAAAATAAGAAATACTTGGGTGAATAACTTGTTCTGGATAGGTAATTTTTCCAGGTAGCTGAAAATTTACCTCTTTGAGGATTATATCATTTAAGAATTTTCATAATTTTGCATAGAAATATTTTTTGCAGCATGTTATATATTGTCCTGCCCTTAACAATTAATTTGATATATTTTGTTTTTACATTTCTCAGGATCCTCTCCAACCCCCAGGTATACCTCAAGGCAAACATTTTTTGTTTTTTGTTGTTTTTTTTTTAATTTAAACCCTTACCTTCCATCTTAGAATCAATACTGTGTATTGGCTCCAAGGCAGAAGAGTGGTAAGGGCTAGGCAATGGGGGTCAAGTGACTTGTCCAGGGTCACACAGCTGGGAAGTGTCTGAGGCCACATTTGAACCTAGGACCTCCCATATCTAGGCCTGACTCTCAATCCACTGAGCCACCCAGCTGCCCCCAAGGCAAACATTTTTTAAAGATGGGGGAACAAACACTTCAATAAAACTGACCAACATATCTAAAATGCCTGATTTTATACATAGTATTTCATAGCCACAATTCACTTTTATATCTCATCTTTGGAGCCAAGCTTGTTATTATACTTAGCAGCATTCAACTAAAAAAAGATATTAATATCTTGTTTTTATGTGACATGCACTTCTTTCTCATTGAAGCCTCATCTCTCTCAAAGAGCCCTTAAAATGAAAAACCAAAAGGAGAGATGGGTGGGGGAAGGGAAGTTCCACAAAACTAATCAGCGTTATCCCTCCTTCCAAAAGTGATGCTATATGCAATGTTCCATATCCATAATTTTGAGTTCCAAATTCTCTCCCTTCATCTTTTCCCACCCTCCCTGAGAAGGCAAACAATTTGACATAGATTATGCATGTGCAATCATGGAAAACATATTTCCATGTGAGCCATCTTGCAAAAGATAAAACAGACCCCCTGCCAAAGATAAGAAAAATAAAGGTAAAAATTTTAAGCTTTTATCTGCATTCATATTCCATCAGTTATTAGATTCCTCTGGTTCTGCTCACTTCACTTGGCATCACTTCATATGTCTTTCCATGTTTTTTAAGAGATCATCTTGTTTGTATTTCTTATGGCACCATAATATCCATTCCAATCCTATGCCACAACTTGTCCAACCATTTCCCCAATTCTGATTTCTGTTCACAAGCAAAAAAACAAAAACAAAAACAAAAACAAAACAAACAAAAAAACAACCAATAATCTAAAATGCTATACTAGAAAAAAATGTCCAGAAAAGTTATATTTCAATTCCTATTAGTCAGTAAATATTTATTAAGCATCTTCTTTGTGCCATGCACTGTGCTAAGCACCGGACACAGAAACATGAAAAAGAAAGTCTTTGCCTTCTAGGAGTTTACAATCTAATGGGGGATACCAGCATACAAAATGAAGCTGAAAAGGTGGGAGGGAAGGTCCTTGGCAGATGGTAAGGAGGAATGTTTAATAGAAACTAGTCCAAGGTTTTTGAGCTGCTAAGAAATAGAGATGGTGGGTGTGGAATCTATTTTTAAGTGGAGGCTTTGGAAGAAGTTTTTTGCTCTGTCTTCTAGTCTTCCACTCAGAGGGGCAGAGAGGCTCCCTGGGAGTACTAATGAGGTAGGAGTATCAAAGCTGATGTAATCTTGCAGGATAATGAAGCTTCCTTGGAGTGGGATGGAGTCCAGTCCAAGGAATGCCAACTGGTGGGAAACCTCTGCTCATTTGTGACTTGGAAATGCCAACTGAGCAAAAACTTTGGTATGTTCTACCTTTAAGTATGGTCTTCATACTCAGCCTGTATCTACTTTACAAGGAAAAGACTAGTCAGGAATGGAGAAGTTCATCACCAATAGGTCGGCCACTTGGTAATGAATTCTTTGGCCTTGGCAACCAATAAACAGAGAAAGAATATGAAATGGTCCTAATTCTCTGTGGGCCTATTCTGCTCCTGCAATGGCGGTGATAGAGTGACAGAAAGGAAGGCACAGGGTTGGCTTTTAGACTCTCCAGGAATATTGCTGTTGGAATTCCAAATGTGAGAGTCTTGTCTGATGGTAGAACTGTCAGTGGAAGAACTAAATGATGTCAATATTGCAACTGTCTCTATAAATAAAACCAGAACACCAAAAGATATTGATAAAATGTAAGGATGGCGCATAGGGTCAAATCAGTTTTTTCAACTTGTGCAAAGACAACAAGAAACCTCATTTCATGGGACACTTGGTCACCTTGAATTTCAATGCTTAGGATAAGAATTTACAAAGGACTTACCATGAAGATAATTACAACTTCTGTACCAACATCTGTTGTGGAAATTGAGGAGATAGAAAAGTGCTACTAAGAACTTGCTAAGACTCTTCCAATGAAGTCAGCCTGGAAGGACCAGCTGGAATGGCGGAGTAAGAGGAAGCAGTACAGCCCAGGTCCCTCTACAACTGCACCAACAAAGATCTAAGAAGGATGCCTGACCAAGTAATAATCAGGAAAATAGTTCATTCGAGAGAAAGCTGAGTCACAAGTTTCTCTGAATAAGGTCTCATGTTCAAGATATATATTAAGGAATATATTCCAATTTGTATGAATAAGAGTCATTCTCGGACTTCCGGGTAATCATGGCTGCAATCTAGACGCGGCACGTTTCCTCTCCCCAGCACCGAACGAAATAGACTACATCAAAGGAGCATAAAATCACCTTTGGAGGAACAGAAGGACTCCCCAGTACCCCACAGAGGCAAAGGTACGTGGGGCTTGAACATTTCCACACTAAAATAAGAAGGAAAAGCTTGCACAGAAAAGTGAACTGAGCCGCCCTTCCCCCACCCCACCTCCCCCACTAAACCAGAGTGAGCTACCTGAGCGCTCACCGGGACAGCGAGTGAGTGGGGAGCGTCTCTGTCTGGGGGGGCACTCCAGGGTCCTTGGGATCTGGGGACTGCCAGGAAAAAACGTCTCAGGGCGCTTTCACTGGAGAAGCCAGCGGACTTCGGGCGGGCTGCGCTGAACAAGGCGCACGGATTATCTGGGCGGAGCTGAATACCTGGGCTCGGAGGCTGGGAAGAACTAGTCTGAAGCAACCTAAATTCACAGAAAAACCACTCTTATAAACCAGACCCCAGACCAAAAAGGAAAGGGAAATAAAACCACCAAAGGGATGGCTCACATGGCCCAAAATCAAGCCTCCAGGAAGAAAGGGAAAAAAGTGACTATTGAAAACTTTTATGGTGGAAGTACCCAAGGGAAAGAGGAGAATGAAGAGGAAATCCAAAAAAATTCAGAACACGCCTCCCAAAATGGAAACTATCAACAAGCTCTGGAAGATCTCAAACTGGAACTTATCCAAAAGATGGAAACCTTCTGGAAAGAAAAATGGGAGAAAGAGATCAGCTGTCTGACAGATAAGACTGCTCAATTGGAAAAAGAACTCGAAGCAGCCAATACAAGGGCAGACAAGGCTGAAAAGCAAATCCAGTCCCTAATGACCAGAATTAAGGACCTCAAAGAAAGTGAGATGATAAAACAGCAAGAATCAATAAAGCAAACCCAAACAATTAATGAATTGGAAGAAAACAGAAAATATCTCACTGAGAAGGTCACGGACCTGGAGAACAGAGGAAGACGAGAAAATCTCCGTATCATCGGTCTCCCAGAAAAACCAGAGGTAAACAACAAATTGGATTTTATTCTAGAGGAGATTATAAAAGAAAATTGCCCCCACGTTCTGGAGCAAGGGGGCAAAATAGAAATAGAAAGGATTCATAGAACACCTTCTATACTAAATCCCCAAAAGACAACGCCTAGGAATGTAATTGCCAAATTCAAGAGCTTCCAAGTAAAGGAGAAAATCCTACAAGAAGCCAAGAAGAAGAGCTTCAGATACAAGGGGGCTCCCATAAGGATCACACATGACTTAGCGGCTAACACACTAAGAGACCGCAAAGCATGGAACACGATATTTAGAAAGGCAAGAGAGCTGGGTCTCCAACCAAGAATCAACTACCCAGCAAAACTGACTATATACTTCCAGGGGAAAGTATGGGCATTCAACAAAATAGAAGATTTCCAAGCATTTGCTAAGAAAAGACCAGAGCTCTGTGGAAAGTTCGATATCCAAGCACAGAAAGCAAGAGAAACATGAAAAGGTAAATATGAAAGAAAGGGAAAAGGAGATAAATCTTATCTTTCTCTTTAAGTCAAACTCTCTTCTATAAGGACTACATTTACATCTAATTATATATATTAATATGTGGGGAAAATGTTTTGTGTAACTCTCATAAATTGTATCATCATAAGAGTAGTTAGAAGAAACATGCATAGGGAAAGATTGGGGAATCAAGAAGATTTGGGGAAAGTTGGGGCAAAAAAAGGAAAAGGGAGGGGGGAACCGTGATAATACTAAGATTAACTTCAAGAAATAGGGGGGGAATCAATAGAATAAACTTTCCCATATAAAGATACACATGGGAAGGGGAGGGGAAGAACTCTCATATGAGAAGGAGAGGAAGAGAGCGTGAAGTGGAAGTACTTAAACCTTACTCTCAGTGAAATCAAATCTGAGAGGGAAGAACATCTAGATCCAGTGGGATCCTGAATTCTATCTTATCCATTAGGGCAAGAAAGAAAGGAAAATTAAGGAGGGGGAGGGGGGAGGGAGCACAAAAAGGGAGGGAAGGAGAGGGGGGAGGGGAAGGGAGCATAAAAAGGGAGGGGCTAGAAAGGGAAGCATCTCAAGGGAGGGGACTAGGGGGACTGACCTAAAGTAAATCACTGGTTCAAAAGGAGAAAGCTAAAGAAGAAAGGTCAGAACTAGGGGAAGACATCAAAATGCCAGCGAATCCACAAATAACAATCATAACTTTGAACGTAAATGGGATGAACTCACCCATAAAACGCAGACAAATAGCAGATTGGATTAGAACACAAAACCCTACCATATGTTGTCTTCAAGAAACACATATGAGACGGGTTGACACTCACAAGGTTAGAATTAAAGGTTGGAGTAAGACCTTTTGGGCCTCAACCGATAGAAAGAAGGCAGGAGTTGCAATCATGATATCTGACAAAGCCAAAGTACAAATAGACCTGATCAAAAGGGACAGGGAAGGTAAATATATTCTGCTAAAAGGAAGTATAGACAATGAGGAAATATCACTAATCAACATGTATGCACCAAATGGTATAGCATCCAAATTTTTAATAGAGAAACTAGGAGAATTGAAGGAGGAATTAGACAGTAAAACCATATTAGTGGGAGACTTGAACCAACCACTATCAAATTTAGATAAATCAAATCAAAAAATAAACAAGAAAGAGGTAAAAGAGGTGAATGAAATCTTAGAAAAATTAGAATTAATAGACATATGGAGAAAAATAAATAGGGACAAAAAAGAATACACCTTCTTTTCAGCACCACATGGCACATTCACAAAAATAGATCATACACTAGGTCATAGAAACATGGCACTTAAATGCAGAAAAGCAGAAATATTAACTGCAGCCTTTTCAGATCACAAGGCAATTAAAATATTGATCGGCAAGGGTACATGGAGACCCAAATCAAAAATTAATTGGAAATTAAATAACATGATACTCCAAAACCATTTAGTTAGAGAAGAAATCATAGAAACAATTAACAATTTCGTTGAAGAAAATGACAACGGCGAAACATCCTTTCAAACCTTATGGGATGCAGCCAAGGCAGTACTTAGAGGAAAATTCATATCCCTGAGTGCATATATTAACAAATTAGGGAGGACAGAGACCAAGGAATTGGAAATGCAAATCAAAAAACTTGAGAATGAACAAATTAAAAACCCCCAGAAGAAAACCATACTAGAGATCCTAAAAATTAAGGGAGAAATTAATAAAATAGAAAGTGACAGAACTATTGAGCTAATAAACAAGACTAGAAGCTGGTACTTTGAAAAAACAGACAAAATAGACAAAGTACTGGTTAATTTAATTAAAAAAAGGAAAGAAGAAAGGCAAATTAATAGCATCAAGGATGAAAAGGGGGATCTCACCTCAAATGAAGAGGAAATTAAGGCAATCATTAAAAACTACTTTGCCCAACTATATGGCAATAAATTTACCAATCTAGGTGATATGGATGAATATTTACAAAAATATAAATTGCCTAGACTAACAGAAGAAGAAATAGTTTTCTTAAATAATCCCATATCAGAAATTGAAATCCATCAAGCCATCAAAGAATTGCCTAAGAAAAAATCCCCAGGGCCTGATGGATTCACCAGTGAATTCTATCAAACATTCAGAGAACAGTTAACCCCAATATTACACAAACTATTCGACATAATAAGCAAAGAGGGAGTCCTACCAAACTCCTTTTATGACACAAGCATGGTACTAATTCCAAAGCCAGGCAGGCCAAAAACAGAGAAAGAAAACTATAGGCCAATCTCCCTAATGAATATAGATGCAAAAATCTTAAATAGGATACTAGCAAAAAGACTCCAGCAAGTGATTAGAAGGGTCATCCACCATGATCAAGTAGGATTCATACCAGGGATGCAGGGCTGGTTCAACATTAGGAAAACTATCCACATAATTGACCACATCAACAAGCAAACCAACAAGAATCACATGATTATCTCAATAGATGCAGAAAAAGCCTTTGATAAAATACAACACCCATTCCTACTAAAAACACTAGAAAGCATAGGAATAGAAGGGTCATTCCTAAAAATAATAAACAGTATATATCTAAAACCATCAGCTAATATCATCTGCAATGGGGATAAACTAAATCCATTCCCATTAAGATCAGGAGTGAAACAAGGATGCCCATTATCACCTCTATTATTTGACATTGTATTAGAAACACTAGCAGTAGCAATTAGAGAAGAAAAAGAAATTGAAGGCATCAAAATAGGCAAGGAGGAGACCAAATTATCACTCTTTGCAGATGACATGATGGTCTACTTAAAGAATCCTAGAGATTCAACCAAAAAGTTAATTGAAATAATCAACAACTTTAGCAAAGTTGCAGGATACAAAATAAACCCACATAAGTCATCAGCATTTCTATATAATTCCAACACAGCTCAGCAGCAAGAACTAGAAAGAGAAATCCCATTCAAAATTACCCAAGACAAAATAAAATACTTAGGAATCTATCTCCCGAGACAAACACAGGATCTATATGAACACAACTACAAAACACTTTCCACACAACTAAAACTAGACTTGAACAATTGGAAGAACATTAACTGCTCATGGGTAGGACGAGCCAATATAATAAAAATGACCATCCTACCCAAACTCATCTATCTATTTAGTGCCATACCCATGGAACTCCCAAAAATTTTTTTTACTGATTTAGAAAAAAACATAACAAAGTTCATTTGGAAAAACAAAAGATCAAGGATACCCAGGGAATTAATGAAAAAAAATACAAAGGAAGGGGGTCTTGCAGTCCCAGATCTCAGACTATATTATAAAGCAGCGGTCATCAAAACAATTTGGTACTGGCTAAGAGACAGAAAGGAGGATCAGTGGAATAGACTGGGGGCAAGCAACCTCAGCAAGACAGTATATGACAAACCCAAAGATCCCAGCTTTTGGGACAAAAATCCACTATTTCATAAAAACTGTTGGGAAAATTGGAGGACAGTGTGGGAAAGACTAGGCTTAGATCAACACCTCACACCCTACACCAAGATAAATTCAAAATGGATGAATGACTTGAACATAAAGAAAGAAACTATAAGAAAATTAGGCGAACACAGAATAGTATACATGTCAGACCTTTGGGAAGGGAAATACTTCAAAACCAAGCAAGAATTAGAAAGAATTACAAAATGCAAAATAAATAATCTGGATTACATCAAATTAAAAAGTTTTTGTACAAACAAAACCAATGTAACCAAAATCAGAAGGGTAGCAACAAATTGGGAAACAATCTTCATAAAAACCTCTGACAAGGGTTTAATTACTAAAATTTATAAAGAACTAAATCAATTGTACAAAAAATCAAGCCATTCTCCAATTGACAAATGGGCAAGGGACATGAACAGGCAATTCTCAGCCAAAGAAATCAAAACTATTAATAAGCACATGAAAAAGTGCTCTACATCTCTTATAATCAGAGAGATGCAAATCAAAACAACTCTGAGGTATCATCTCACACCTAGCAGATTGGCTAACATGACAGCTATGCAAAGTAATGAATGCTGGAGGGGATGTGGCAAAGTGGGGACATTAATTCATTGCTGGTGGAGTTGTGAACTGATCCAACCATTCTGGAGGGCAATTTGGAACTATGCCCAAAGGGCGATAAAAGACTGTCTGCCCTTTGATCCAGCCATAGCACTGCTGGGCTTGTACCCCAAAGAGATAATGGACAAAAAGACTTGTACAAAAATATTCATAGCTGCGCTCTTTGTGGTGGCCAAAAATTGGAAAATGAGGGGATGCCCCTCAATTGGGGAATGGCTAAACAAATTGTGGTATATGTTGGTGATGGAATATTATTGTGCTAAAAGGAATAATAAAGTGGGGGAATTCCATGTGAACTGGAACAACCTCCAGGAAGTGATGCAGAGCGAAAGGAGCAGAACCAGGAAAACATTATACACAGAGACTGATACATTGTGGTACAATCGAAGGTGATGGACTTCTCCATAAGTATCAATGCAATTTCCCTGAACAATCTGCAGGGATCTAAAAAAAAAAATACTACCCACAAGCAGAGGATAAACTGTGGGAGTAAAAACACCGCTGAAAAGCAACTGCTCGACCACAGGGTTGGAGGAGATAAGACTGAGGAGAGACTCTAAATGAACACTATAATGCAAACTCCAACAACAGGGAAATGGGTTCGAGTCAAGAACACATGTGATAACCAGTGGAATCATGCGTCGGCTATGGGAGAGGGAAAGGCGGGGGGGGGGAGGGGAGGAAAAGAAAACGATCTTTGTTTCCAGTGAATAATGTATGAAAACGACCAAATAAAATAATATTAAAATTAAAAAAAAAAAAGAAAAAAAAAAGAGTCATTCTCCAATTGATTAAAAAAAGAATGAGCGGAGTTTAAGAGAAGAAATCCAAACTATCTAAAGCCATATGAAAAAAATGGCCTGAATTACTAAGATATATAGAAGTGTAAACTAAAGAGACTCTGAGCCTACACCTTGAACTTCCCTAGATTGGCAAAGTTGGCCAAAAAAAAAGGGGGGGTGTGACAAGGAAATCACTTTAAAAGACTAATATATATATTAATTTAAGGTCGCCAAGGAATTCAGCTATGTAATTCCTAAATGAAAACTCAAGTCAGCTGTCAACCTTTTATGGAGTTTAATTTCAATAGGAGGAAGAAAGGAATTAGAGATAGAGAGAGAGAAAAAGGGAGAGAAGGGAATAGGGCTTAAATACCCCTTCTGTTTAGGCTGGGCCAAAAGGCCCAAGCCCTTAGATAGCTGAGACAAAGGAAAGAGATCAGTCCCTGTTACTCACGTGACCAAAATGGAGAAACAGTCTCAGAGGCCCCCACCTTCAGCTTCCTTCAGAGCAAGCTTCTCAGAGTACACTGCCACCACTTCGACCAACTCCTCAACCACCTCCGAGTCTTCAGACCCCCCTCATCTTTAAGGAAACCATCCAAGTTGCCTCCCCTCAGTTCTCACCTCTACCAATCACTGTCCATCAATTTCCCTGTGCCAATGGAGGCTCTAGCTTAACCCAGGACCGCCCAGAGGCTTTGCACATGTCTGTTGAAGGTCATATTTTCAAATGATTAAATCTTTGCTCCTTTGCTACAGTCCTTTCTAAATCCTGTTAACCTGAGTAGGGTAGAGATTGGAATAATTAAATTTTGATCTAGGCTGCAGCCCTTACTCAATCCTGTTAGGACTGAATAGGGTGGAGATTGATTCCAAGTATCTCCATTGTATCAATTCTAAAATCAACCATGACTCAAAGAAATTCCTGTTCTATGCTTAAGCATAGGTCAAAGTCCTTTCCATTGTTCAGCAAAGGGTTCTGTCCTAAAGTAATCTTAAGAAGGTAGGAGAAGGAACCTCCCATGCCAATGGGGTTCACATTCCAATAGCCAAGACCCACTATCAATAGGAAATTTTTCAAGTATGAAATTTCCCAATGGTGAAATTTCCAATATTTATAAGTCTAAGAAATTTTGAGGTTTACAGGGGTGATGACAAATATTGGGGCTGCAGTAAAACAAGCACATCGATGCACTATTGATGGAGCTGTAAATAGGTAGAACCATTTTGGAAAGCAATTTGGAACTCTGATTCCAAAATTACTAACATGTACATATCCTTTGGTCCAGAAATACTACTAAAGACCTATTCCCCAAAGAGATAAAAGTCAAAGGAAAGGGTCCTACATATACAAAAATATTTGTATCAGCTCTTTTTGTTGTGGCAAAGAATTAGAATCTATGGGATGAGGGAGGGGGGAAGAATTGCCCATCAACTGGGAAATGGCTAGGTAAATTATGGTTATATGAAAGTAATAGAATGCTATTAGGCCATAACAAACAGTGAAGGGTATAGTTTCAGAGACACTTGCAAAGACTTGTAAGAAGACTGAAGTAGAAAGAACTAGAAGCACAGTGCATGCACAAAACAATGTAAAATGCAATGATTTTGAAAGACTTAAAAACTGTATTCAAAGCAAGAATTAATCATGATTCCAGAAACACTGATGAAGAATGTTTCCAATCTCCTGCCAGAGAGTTGATAGACTATACAGGACAAGACACACATTTTTGGACATAGACAATATGAGGATTTGTTTTACTTGACTATATATATTAATTACAAGAGTTTTGTTATTCCTTTTTTTCTTTGAGTCTGGGGAACTAATAATTAATAATTGAATAAATAAAATTTAATTAGAAACAAAGCATAGCATATACTTTATATTCTGTGATTTTGGTGCAAAAACTCAGAGAAGGCTAGTGGAAAATATATTTAAAAATATGACTCAGGACCAAGAAATTAAAGTGGCCAAAGACCTGTGTCTAAAAAGAATTTCATACCTACCTGCTTAACAGGGCAAGTAGCAAAAATGAAGTTGACTCGGTTTTAACTAACACGAAGCAATTGGTTACTAAAGAAGGAGTCATTTCTGAATCAAATGTCAATTTAAAGACAGGCATTGGTGTTTGTTAATGCATGTGTCAGTATTGGAAGAGACACAAATATTAACTAATACATGGACCCTGACCTCAATGAAATGATGATTTAATATAAACACAGATAACTGTAACATATCTTATAAAATGCATTCAAAAGTTCACATGATTGATTGATTATAAATTTAGAGAAAGTCATATAATCTAACCCTCTCACTTTTCAGATCAGGAAACTAAAGTTCATGAAGATTAAGCAACTTTCCCAAGGAATCTAGCTAATAAGTGGCACATGCAGAACTCGAACCCAGGGCATCCAAACTCATCTCCTGTACTCTTACCACTATTCCATACTGTGGTACAACCCAATATTGGGCTTCTAGAAAAAAAGAGAAAAATTAATACCATATTAGAAAAGGAGATAAAAATGAGAAGCTGATAAGGCATATAATTAAAATAACTCCAATTTTGAATGATTTAAATAAGCCATTGATGTTGAAAAGATGGCAGATAGATAAAGGGATAGCATTGATAGAGATTACCATTAGTTTTTAAGGAAGTTTAACTAAGGTAAACCAGTCACCCCAATGAGGAGGCTAAAATCATATAGAAATCACTGTAACCAGTACATATTTGATCTTGCCAAAAGGAAAGATACTGTAGCCAAGAACAATATAAGTTTATAAAATTAACTCATTTATATAATCTCACAAAAGGATTATGGAACATAATCCTCCTCCTCCTCCTCTTCCTATATATAATGTTATATATATATATATATATATAGGTATACCTCACAAAAGGAGGTAGCTAGGTGGCTCAATGAATAGAACACTGGTCCTGGAGTCAGGAAGATCCAAGTTCAAATTTGGCCTCAGACACTTCCTAGCTATGTGACCCTGGGCAAGTCACTTAACATCCGATGGCCTGATAAAAGGATCCATTGGAGAAGAAAGGGGCAAACCATTCCAGGATCCATGCGAAGAAAACACTATGAGTAGTTATGGAACATCAGGCCATGAAGAGTCAGAGATGTCTGAGTGACTAAAATATTCACATCACAAAACAGCAGAACTCAGTGTGTGGGTATAGTGAAAAGTGTAAGAGATGCACTTAAAAGCCAAATCATCCTGAAAGTACTTCATGATAAAAATAGAAGACCAATTAAAAAATGGAAACAAAATATTTATAAAAATTTTTTATAAATAAAATTTGTAAGATTTATAAATAAAACAAACTATTTTGTCTGTCAGTGACAGTAGAGCAGGGTATTTTTTATTTTAATTTCTAATATTAGACTTGGCATGATGCAGGAAGAAATAGAAAAGGTACTAAAAAAAAATTAAAATGGGAAAAGCAGTCCAACCAGATCAAGTATACACGGAGAGAATTTTCCTGGAGGTGATACAATTATTTGAAAACTAAGATCAGTTAGGAGACTACTATGATAATCTTGGCAAGAAATAATCAGAAATAGTGGCCATAACTGAAGGGATGGGGATGGTCGAGAGATATCGTGGAGGGAGAATCAACCGGACTTGGCATCTGATTGGACTTGAGGAGTGAAGGAGAGAGAAGAGTTCAAGATGATCCTAATCTTAGATGTTAGGAGAGAAAAAAGTATTCAGGAAGAGTTGGTCAACCATGAATAATGTTAAAGAAATGTCCAAAAGGAAGCCAGAGAAAAGCTCATTAGATGTCACAGTGGTGGGAGACTCGTGTCTTTGGGACACATTCACCATAAGGCCAAAGAATGTATTCATTGGGAGAAGGTTATGAACAAGATGTACCTTCCCAGAAAAATATGTGTGTGGGAGACTTCCTGACTTCATGGAAGAGAAGAAAGAATTGGGGAGAGAGATAAATGACTACTGTAGCAAGGTGCCCCACAGACCGTATCTTATCTAGCCAGGATGTTGTAATTATTGAATAAAGTGAGAGCACATATGTAAAGCATTTTCACAAACCCTAAAGCACCATATAAATGCTAAATCTAGTCTTTCTTTCTTTCTCCTCTTTCTTCTCTTTCTCCTCTTTCTTTCTTTCTTTCTTTCTTTCTTTCTTTCTTTCTTTCTTTCTTTCTTTCTTTCTTTCTTTCTTTCTTTCTTTCTTTCTTTCTTCCTTCCTTCCTTCCTTCCTTCCTTCCTTCCTTCCTTCCTTCCTTCCTTCCTTCCTTCCTTCCTTCCTTCCTTCCTTCCTTCCTTCCTTCCTTCCTTCCTTCCTTCTTTCTTTCTTTCTTTCTTTCTTTCTTTCTTTCTTTCTTTCTTTCTTTCTTTCTTTCTTTCTTTCTTTCTTTCTTTCTTTCTTTCTTTCTTTCTTTCTTTCTTTCTTTCTTTCTTTCTTTCTTTCTTTCTTTCTTTCTTTCTTCTTACAATCAATATTGTGTATTGGCTCCAAGGCAGAAGAGTGGTAAGGGCTAAGCAGTAGAAGTCAAGTGACTTGTCTAAGGTCACACAGCTGGGAAGTGTCTGAGGTCATATTTGAACCCAGGACCTCCACTGAGCCACCCAGCTGCCCCCTTATTGTTTCTTATAGAAGGAATGGGGAGAAACAGTCTGGAGCAGAGAATATATAGAACCATCTTGTGTTGAGGATCAGGGTATCCCGAGAATTTCATCAAAATTTCTGACTACTCTCCATGAGTTGCTGAGCTATTTTTTTCTTCCACAGTATTAGGAGTCAGAGGTTAAGGAGGAGATTTCCCTAGTGCGTGGAAATTTTTTGAGATGGGGGAGAGATCAGTGTGGGATGTGTATGTAGTTGATTTGAAAGTGAGGGTGAATTTTCACTTTCTTCATTGGTGCTACTGAATTTTATAGTGCTTTCAAGCACTATATACATACATATATATATATATATGTAAGGAAATTGCAAATCCCTCCTCCTTCCTTCTGCCCCCGAGGTAAAGCCAAGTGATTGAATAACAGCAGGATTGAGGAGGAGAAAACTCGGGAACTCCCTAGGGAAGCTGATGAGCGTCCCTTAGAGTAGATTGTACCAGAACCTCATTTGGAAGCTTGGAAGTAGGTAGGATAGCGGCAATTTAGAGATCGAAGGTAATCTTTGAAAGAACAGTTTAAGGAACTTGTTAGGTGTCAGAAGTCGGAGAGCAAAAATCTGTGGAGTGTGGTAAGGAATTCAGCTAAAGTCCATCCCTTTTTTTTCATTTTTTAAAAATTTATTACATTTTTTATTTCAAATTCATAGGAATAGCAGCCATTCTGAAATTATGAAGCCTACTCTATATTGTCAAATTATTATTTTAAGACCTCAGGATTCTCAAATACATAGGCCAGGGCAGATTCCTTTATTGCTGGCAACATTTGTGAAAAAGACACATTACAGGTTATTATTCTTTTTTTAAAAAAATATATTTTATTTGATAATTTCCAAGCATTATTCGTTAAAGACATAGATCATTTTCTTTTCCTCCCCCCCACCCCCCATAGCCGACGCGTAAGTCCACTGGGCATTAGATGTTTTCTTGATTTGAACCCATTGCTTTGTTGATAGTATTTGCATTAGAATGTTCATTTAGAGTCTATCCTCTGTCATGTCCCCTCAACCTCTGTATTCAGGCAGTTGCTTTTTCTCGGTGTTTCTGCTCCTATAGTTTATCCTTTGCTTATGAATGGTGTTTTTTTTTCTCCTGGATCCCTGAAAGTTGTTCAGGGACATTACACCGCCACTAATGGAGAAGTCCATTACGTTCGATTATACCACAGTGTATCAGTCTCTGTGTACAATGTTCTCCTGGTTCTGCTCCTCTCACTCTGCATCACTTCCTGGAGGTTGTTCCAGTCTCCATGGAACTTCTCCACTTTATTATTCCTTTTAGCACAATAGTATTCCATCACCAACATATACCACAGTTTGTTCAGCCATTCCCCAATTGAAGGGCATCCCCTCGTTTTCCAGTTTTGGGCCACCACAAAGAGCGCAGCTATGAATATTTTTGTACAAGTCTTTGTGTCCATTATCTCTTTGGGGTACAGACCCAGCAGTGCTATGGCTGGGTCAAAGGGTAGATATTCTTTTGTCGCCCTTTGGGCATAGTTCCAAATTGCCCTCCAGAATGGTTGGATCAGTTCACAACTCCACCAGCAGTGAATTAATGTCCCTACTTTGCCACACCCCCTCCAGCATTCATTACTTTCCTTTGCTGTTATGTTAGCCAATCTGCTAGGTGTGAGGTGATACCTCAGAGTTGTTTTGATTTGCATCTCTCTGATTATAAGAGATTTAGAACACTTCTTCATGTGCTTGTTAATAGTTTTGATTTCTTTATCTGAGAACTGCCTATCCATTTCCCTTGCCCATTTATCAATTGGAGAATGGCTTGATTTTTTGTACAATTGTTTTAGCTCATTATAAATATGAGTAATTAAACCTTTGTCAGAGGTTTCTATGAAGATTTTTTCCCAATTTGTTGTTTCCCTTCTGATTTTAGTTATATTGGTTTTGTTTGTACAAAAGCTTTTTAGTTTGATGTAGTCAAAATTATTTATTTTACATTTTGTGATTCTTTCTATATCTTGCTTGGTTTTAAAGCCTTTCCCCTCCCAAAGGTCTGACATGTATACTATTCTGTGTTTACCCAATTTACTTATGGTTTCCTTCTTTATGCTTACAGGTTATTATTCTTAAGAGAAGCCTATGACATGATCTTATTGGTGCAGGGAAGTGTCCTACCCATCTATCTGGGCAGTAACTATGGAAATAGAACAATAATCCTCACTTGATTTTTAAGTGTCAAATAAATAACGAGTGACTAGCTAATAATTGGTGAGTGGACCCCCTCCCCCCAATCAGTGTGCATAGCTCATCAGTATCATTGCTGGCATCTTTGAACAGCTATTTTCATATAAACATTCAAATGAATATTTCATCTCATCTGCATTACAGATTTAACCCTGGCAAGTATTAAAAATAAATACTTTCTGTTCAAACCACAGCCTTGTTTTCCAATGCTTCCTTTACATATCTCCTTCTCTAGTTCCCAAATAATATCCAAAGAGAGAAAGGGGTTTTTTCCAGTCTGTAGAGAGTTTTCAAGAAAGTGTTTTCTCCCAATGGTAAAAAAACTGTTACTAACGCAGTTTCATTTTCTTGGCTTTCTGGCATTTGAGCTCCTCCTCTTCACGTCTCATTTCTTCGAGGTCCTCTTGCATTCCAAGTCTCAAGCTCTTGGCTTCCTCTTTCTGTTGCTCTTTCCAACTGCTTTCCATGTAACGTAAAGCATAATCACTCTCATCTTTGTATTTATTATGGTCATATCCAAAGATTTCCCGGATATGTTTTGATATTTCTTCTTGAGGCTCTCCATCATCAATGAAGTCCTCCATTTCGGAATCATACTCCTCATCCTCATCTTCCTCAAGATAGCGTTTCCTGGCCATAGGGGGAAAAGGGTGCCTCTGGGCACCTTGTGGATATACTGCAGGTCTGTAGCCAGGTGGAGGGGGTCTCATTCCATTCACCATTCCATTGCTAGGTCGGCTGATGATATTCTTGGAAGAGATAGTTTCTGAAACAACTGTGCATCGGGGCTTCACAGAGGGGCCTGAGCCACTGACTGTCTGCTCAGGGCCACCTGAGCCACTGGCGGGTCTCCCAGGGCCACCTGAATTGCTAGAGAGTCTCCCAGAGCCACCTGAGCTGCTGGAGGGTCTCCCAGGGCCACCTGAGTTGCTGATGGGTCTCCCAGGGCCACCTGAACTAGGTTGCCCAGGGCCACTCAACCCACTAACAGGTCGTCCGACTGGGGTCACTGTCTGTCCTGTAGAACTTGTGCCACTGAGTGGCCGACCAGAGCTTCCTAAATTGCTTGTAGGATGCCCACGGCCACTTGATCCACTCACAAGTCGCCCACTGGGGCCTGAGCCACCAACCAAACGTTTGGATCCACTGATTTGCTGTTCGGGTCCTGAGATGGAGCTGCCACTGTGCTTCCTAGGGCTTGGGCTTTGGACTGGCCAAGCAGTCCCTACACCTGGCCGGCCTGAGGTTGAGTTAGAACTGTTCCCTGGCTGCTTGGCACCTGAATCTCTTGTCTTCTCATGTGGAGTAGAGACAACCCCAGACTTGGAATGGCTGGGATGGGAAGAAGGGGATTTGGAGGGCCTATGCCCATTAGATTTTTGAGTCCCATGAACCATAGTCTTTGAGATCCCTTTGCCCATAGAATGGGAGCTAGAGTGGGATTTCCCTGACCCATTGAGTAAGAGGCTGTGACTTTCACTTGGTGAGTGCTGGAAGGTGTCTCCAGAGCTTGCTTTGGTCCTCTCTCCTGGCTGGGACTTACTGGATGGCAGTCTCATAGTTTTCTCAGTAGTTGCAGAAGATCTAGATTTTTTCTCAGCACCTATATGGGTAAGGTGACGCCCTCTGGAAGAGGAATGCTTGTCCCCAGGACCTCTGTGTCTTTCACTAACACTCTCTTTTGAAGAAGGGACCTTTTTAGACATAGTTGGAGGAATTAGCCTTTTCTCTCTTTCAAGCATCTTTTTCTCTTTTCCTCTATCTATATTTTTGTGTTTCCGTTCTAAGAATTCTTTTTCTCTCAATTCTTCTGCAGTTCTGGGCCGCTCTTCTATTTTCTTTACTACCTTAATCTCCACAGGTTCATACTGCTTCTTCTCAGCCAGCCTGAGTAAGTCTGTGAAGTTCATGGGTGGAGGGGCACTTCTGAGGGGGGCCTTTGGTTTTGTTATAGTCTTCAGGGGTGCTTCCTGCTCCTCATACTCCTCATTCTCTGACTCTGTCTGACAATATTCCAAAGGTGGTTCTGTGTCATCTTCATTGGAACATTCTTGGTCTGCTTCTTGTCCTGTGGGTCCCTCAATTCCGTGTTTTTTCTTTGCTTTCTCTTCAAGAGGAATCCCATCATAACCATAGAAGTTGTCTTTTGTCCGCTTTGCCATGGCTCTTGCTTTCTTGTCATGTTTTAGCTCTATGCGTTTCTTCACCAACTCTTCTTTTTTCCTCTTTTCCTCTAAGGCTTTTTTCCTTAACTCTTCTTCTTTCCGCTTGAGGAAAGCCTGCACTGCTGCTGACTGGACACCCTTGACTTTGGGATCTCCTTTAGGAGGACTTACTGCCAAACTGTATCTTTTCGGGATGATGTTGAGTCCCTGTTTCTCAGACGCCACCGTCAGGATGTCCCGGAAGTCCATGGTACTAAATCTTGTGGCCGGGCAGGGCCAGGGCAGCACCGAGGCTCGCGGGCGCAGCCGGGCGCCTGGGCTGCTGCAGCTACCCTCTGCGCTCCCCCCCATCCCTGTTTTATGAAGTTTAAAAGAGAGAATGGATAGCTTAAGGAGATAACAAGATCAAAATAATCAATTATGGGCGTTTATTCAGCGGCACTGTGCCAAATCGCTGGGCATTTTTCCTCTAGGACAGGACATTTTTCTTTAGGAAGCTGAATTCCAAGGTCTGGAGTCTCGGTGCTCTTCTTTTGAGCTAAGCGGATGAGAGTGCAGGCGAATCTTGCAGGAATCCCAGCTCTCGTAATAAATGAATAAATAGCTTGAAACACTTTGAGGAAAGCCCTGCTTTTCAGAAGATGGGGCGGAGCCTGAGGCAGGAGGGGGCGTGTCACAATCGCGTCCCGAGAGAGACTTGCGGGCCTCAGACTTCGTCGGAAGGGGGCGGGTCCTGTCCCTGCTGCGTGCTGACGTCATGCGCCGCCTCACCGGCCCCCGCCCCTCCACCCCGGCGCGTGCCGGCTGCAGCCGCGGCGCCTCCCTCTCCTATACCTCTTGCGGCCTCCCTCCCGCCTTTGCGTTTCCCGCTCCAGGCTCGGGCTCCGGCGATGGCGGAGGCCGTGGAGCGCACGGATGAACTCGTCCGTGAGTACCTGCTCTTCCGCGGGTTCACGCACACGCTGCGACAACTGGACGCAGAGATCAAGGCTGATAAGGAGAAGGGGTTCCGGGTGAGGAGGCCGCCGCGGGCTCCGGGACCCCCTGGGAGGCGGGGGCGGGGGCCACTGGTGGACTGCCGGCCGCGGCCTCGGCCGGTATCTGTGGGCCAGCGACGGCAGAGCTTCTATGTGTGAGCTGAGGAGCCCCGGCTCTCAGACTTAGGAAGTTTGGTTTCTGCCGCGGCAGTGCTCGGGGATTCTGCTGCCGCCCTAGAGTGGCTGCATCTCGGTAAAGTGGTTCCTCTTGTCCCTGGTCCGTTGGCCTGTAGACATTTATTAAGTGCCTGCTGTATGCCCAGGCCCTCAGGAGGGAGGGGAGCCGCGGAGGGCTAATCCTGGTCGCCTTGGATCCCGGTGTAGTCAGTGGAGTGACATCGTTGGGTGACATTCCAAAAAGCAGAATCATAAATGCTGTCTTCACTGTGCAACATCATGCGACTGGTGTTTATTAAGCACCTGCGGTATGCGAGGCATTGGCCTAGGTGCCATGGACACCCGATCCCTGGCGTTTAACTTCTGCTTGCTAGCCCTACCCTGGAGATCTCCGATTTATCCTGTGTAGATCTTGTTTGTACATGGCTGGGGGGGGGAGGGGGCTGGGCTGGGGTTGACCTCAGTGACCTCTTGGGTCCTTTCCAGCCCTCCACCTGAGATGCTGTGATCTGTTTTCTCCATTGTACACTTCACAAGCACTAACTAGGCCAGGTTCTGGGCCAAATGCTGGGGAGGATACAGAAATTGGCAAAAAATGGCCCTTGTAGCCTAAGGGGCTCTGTAACCTCAGCATTTGACCCAGAGTCTGTCCTATACCAAGTGCTTGTGAAGTGTACAAAGGAGAAAATAGATCACAGCATCTCAGGTTGAGGGCTAGAAAGGACCCAGGAGGTGGCTGAGGCCACTGACATTCTCATTATACAGATGAGGAGACTCCTTTCTAGCATCCTCTCCACTCCACCAGTCTGCCTCTCACAAGAGGAAAGGAGGAGGTAGAGAACACTAACAATCAGGGGATTCAGTAAAGACTTCTGCTTGGAATGAACACATGAACTAAGCCTTGTGAAGAAAGATAAAAATTCTAAGGACATTGTTTTGGGCTCAGGCTACAAACAACCTGTGCAATGGCCTGAAATGGAATGCTCAGTTGAGTGAACAGCAAACAGGCCAGCTTGACTAGAATGCAGAGTAAATAAAGGAAGTAATGTGAAATGAGTTTAAAAAGGAAGGCTGCACTCAAAGAGTTAGTTCCCATCTTCTCAAAGATGCACCCAGAGGACTTAGGATAGAATTTTACAGCTGGAAAGGAATTAGTAATTATTGTCGGTTTACAGATAGTTCAGCAAATTACTCAAGTTTCCACTGCAAAGACTTTGGTGGAACCTGAACTAGAATTAAGGTCATCTCATTTTTCATTCATTGTTTGTCTCATGATGCTAAAGGCTGACTCACTGTGGGGTTAAATCAAATATCTAAAATGAATTAAATTTTTTAAATTAAATTATTCAATTTATAAGAGTGGCTGAAGCTTTTTATAAGTAAATGTTAACTTTTAGGGTGAAAGATTCAGGAAGTTTCTTTTGATGATGAGAAAGCTGAATTAATTGAAAAACTGTTTCCTGCTATTCCTGTCGACCTCCTTCTCTATCTCACTCTCTTCTCAGGTGGACAAGATTGTGGATCAGTTGCAACAATTAATGCAAGTTTATGACCTGGCAGCACTTCGGGATTATTGGAGCTACCTTGAGCGTCGTCTCTTCAGCCGATTGGAAGACGTCTATCGACCTACTGTCAACAAGCTTAAGACCAGCTTGTTCCGTTTTTATCTCATCTATACAATCCAGGTGTTTTAGGCATTAGGGGCTTTGCCTTAAAACAAGTATGATTTATTTTTCATAAAGATGAAATATCCTTATCAGATTGAACCACAAAAGAGGACCTTGAAAGTGACTATGAGACCATCAGTTTCTTTCTTTTCCTTAGCATTAGTGTAACACCTTAACTTCTCTCTCTGGCTCTTGTTTTTCTCTCCTCTTCAAGTTTCTAGGCTCTGATTCCTCCCACTTAATTATAAAGATTTTTCTTGACGCAAGAAACATACCCTTTTTCCCCCTGAAAATTAGAAATATCTACTGATTGTCATCTTGTTTTCCTTGGGTTTCTTTAAGCCACACTTAAAAACAGTGTCTGGACTCAGTGCCTTTGTGATATCTAGAGGAATGACTCTGAGGCCTTAGCTAGTAATTTGAATTATTAGGGATGGCTTCAGAATTGCTCTTTGATATGGAATATTTGCATTATATGGTATAGAAAAATCTAACTACTTGACTCTTTTCTTCTCTCTTTTGTGTCATTGGTAGACGAACAGAAATGATAAAGCTCAGGAATTCTTTGTGAAACAGGCCACTGAACTCCAGAACCAAGCAGAGTGGAAGGACTGGTTCATTCTACCTTTTCTCCCATCTCCAGACACCAACCCTACCTTTGCCACCTACTTTTCCAGGCAGTGGGCTGACACTTTCATCGTGTCCCTTCACAACTTCTTGAGTGTCTTGTTTCATTGCATGCATATCCTTTCACCTGTTTGGGAGTGGACAATGGGGAGGACTTTTTGGCATGATCACTCCTGTGGGCTCTCACTGAGTCACTCTGGACAATTTATTTTCAAAGTGCTTTATCATTGTAATATATAAAGTGTTATAGGAAGTACCTGACTCTCAATCCACTTAGCTACCTAGCTGCCCCAGAAACTGGTAGTTTAAACACAGGAAGCCGTTTTGGATTAAAATGTGGTTTTGGTAAAGGCTTTGTTCATCAAATAAATAAATGTTCATTAGTTCATAGATCTAGAGCTGAAAGGCCGTCTAGGCTAACCCCTTTATTTAATAGGTGAAGAAACTAAGGCCCAGGGTTGTTAGATGACTTGTCCAAAGTCACACAGTTAAGTATCTGAGGTAGGATTTGAACTCAGATCTTTTTGACTCTAACACTTTAACTACTTCATTAAGTTGCCTTAATGTTTTATAAATGCTTTGAAAAAACAAACAATGCTTTCACTTCTTAATGCTTTCTTTTATCCTGAATACCTCAATAATACCTTCTCTCACAACAGAGAAATATAATCAAGCAAAATAAATCAATAGGTTGGCTGTGTCTGATTATGTATGCTTTATTCCACACCTGTAAACTACTACCTTTCCCCTGAGAGGAAGGAAGCATGCTTCACCAGTAGTTTCCTGACATCATTGCATTCATGAAAGTTCGACAGCCTGTATTTTTATTTGCCAGTTGTCTTTCAGTGTTTTCTTTTACATTATTGCCATCTGTTTTGTTCTTCTGCTTCTGCTTGTTTAAGGTTTATCATAACTGAAGTTGTTAGGTGTCAGGATGTTAATAAGGGCCCTTTATTCCATACCAAAAAAAGTGATATGGGTGGATATCTGGAGGGTTGTGCAAGTTCAAGAATGTCTTGTCATTTTGTTGTTGTAAATCCTTTCCTGCTAAGGAAGGTTATGCCTATTCAGCTTGGAAAGCGGGAAGTAAATGGATGATCCTTTTCCCCCATCTGATAGATTTTTCACATTTCTCAGCAGACCAATTGGCCACATGCCTGCTGAGTCACAAGCGTCTAAGAACTCATCTAGTCAACTGTCTATTGTTAGCTGGCTAAGGCCTGGCTTTGGTGTATTTAGTTACTACTTTAGAAAAATGCTAACCTAGGCCTACAAATTTGTTTTTAAAAAATGATCACTATTAAAAAAAAATGTATGTCATTTGACAGAAATCTTAAATTTGGCTTTTTAATGTCTATTTTCTGCCCAACCAAACTTTTACGTTCTCCTAGGCAGGGTTCAGAAGGAAATTAGGCCAGATGTTAAGTATTAATATTAATAATAGCTGATATTTATACAGCATGTTACAGTTTATAATTTGCTTTGTATTCATTATTTCATTTGATCTATATCTGGTGAGTTGTAGATATTAGAAATATAATCCTATCATCATCTTGAATTCTCCTCGTTGGCTTGACTGAATAAAGAACATTGGCCTGAGGCTTTTAGAGAAATGCCCCCAAAACATACTGTGCATCATTTAGCAGAGGAGCAGCAGTAAGGTCCTAGTTGATTGTGATTTAACATGGCTATAGTAAATTAGAAGTCTGATTGAGACAAATAACTTGTTCTAATTTTTCTCTTGCTTAAAGGAGACAGGGGTGGTTCTCCTCGCAGAGTGAAATTTAGGGGAGGGGAGGGGAGATTAAAAGTTTTTGTCCAAGGCTTTCATTTTACGAAGTTCTTTAGGCACCTCTCAGAATTACTCTTAAGTGGCATTTATGCTTTATTGGACCTACAATTTCCAGAGGAAAGTAGTTGATATATTATAGAAAATACACCAAAGTGGAATAGGTGGTTATTTAGAAAATAGATAGAAGAAAAATATTAAATTGGCCTTGGATTTTTTTTTTAATCCCCAAAGAAAGGGAAAACCCCAAATGTCATCTTGTGTCCATTCATGTAGTCCCAACTCGGTTCAGAGATATTTTCCAGATTGATTGGGACTTTTCTATCAGGTGTATGAACCATCTTAAAATGAGGCAAGGCAGGGGGACAGTACTGATAAAGGAAACCATTGCTTGGTGTACATGGTAGAGAAAACTTGATTAGCTTCAAGAGAAAATTATTGAACTGTCAAATACAAGATTTGTGAACACCGACCACTGCCTGTTGGTCATAATCCCATGTGACCAACCTTTCCCAATTTCCTGGAGCTGAATTTAAGAGTAATTCTGACTGCCAGGCTGGTAGGGTCTAGTCTGGGTCCCAGCAGTATACTGTCTTGAAAGGTTTATTTTAGCTGGTTCCTGTACAGACTTGTTTTTAAATAGAATGGGTTTGTTAGTGTTCTTTTTTATTGTAGTACTCTTACTGGCTGCCCTGTGTCCAAAACAAGTGATTGCATGCAACAAAAGTACAAACGAAAAGGACCCAATAATAGTTCTCCATATTTTGTTATTGAGTAGACACAGGTTTCTTTTTTTTTTAATGATTTAAAAAAAATACTGTTTTTCAGACAGTTATGTTGGTACTTTTTTTTTAAAGTTAGGTCAATGTTGTCTTCCAAAATGTTAAAAAGCATCACTCACTTCTGCATTGAACTTATAGTGTCAACACAAAGGTGTGGAAAAATCCATCCTGAGCCAGTTCAATTATGTGTAAATTCATACTTTTTAATTTTTTATGCAATCCGATGAGTAGATGAGCTCAGATTTAAAATTCTTAAAAAAGCATGTTTATTGTAACAAGAATTGTTATGTATTAATACTTCATTTTTCAATAAAGATTGACTTGTGTTGCTTAAAAAAAATGTAATCCCCATTTTGCAGATGAAGAAACTGAGGCTCAGAGAAGGAAGTAACTTCTTTAAGATTATGTGGCTACATAGAGGCAGAGCTGGTATTCAGACCTAGGATTTATAGCTCCAAGTCCAGTATTCTTTGCTGTACTCCACCAGAGCTACTGTAGTCCAGTTTGTTAAATATTAAAAAAATAGCTGCCGTCTCCTTTACTGTGATATGCTATGAGGATGGAGGGATGGTTGGTAAACATTTTGCCGGCAGGCTTATTCTTTAACTTAGTGCACCAGTGCCAGTAATCCTGAACTTTGAGGCCGAGTGTCAGAGAACTTCTCAGGTACAAGAAGAAAACGAAGCTCTGCGTCAGAAGGTTAGTTCTGTTTCATTCTACTCAGTCTCACACATTTGAGAGCACTTCTGCTTTCTGGGATGAAATACAGCCGGGGGGCGGGGGGGGGGGGGGGGGACTGCGGCTCATGGCCTGTTGTCATGGAAACTGACCATATCAGCAGCTGGCAGAGTCTAAGGCCACTTCAGTATTTTTGTTTTCTGGGCACCCATAAATTTGGATTGTTGTCAGCTAAGGAAATCGCTTTAAATTTCTTTAGCTCAATCAAATAACCAGAATTGGACCATGTATGTCTCATATATGCTTGAGGCACAGAATAAGCAGATATCTGCAAGTCGGGTATTGGGGAAAAGACCAGTAATGACAAATTATTTAACCCTGAGGCCTTAAAAATCTTTAGGGTTTTTGGGAAACAGGAATTTTTGTAGGTGAAGTAACTTTAAAAAACCTCAAGAAACACTTTAGTTTCCTAACTTAAAAAACTTTTCCACCAGTGTGGTCTTTAATGAGTCTCCCTCAATTCCAGGGCTAGTTTTTCTGGACAAAAAAATACTGAGGAATGGAGTGGGCCTATTCAGTGCACTAGAGAGTAGATTGAGAAAATGGGAAAAAAGTTAGTGGACAGTCATCATTCTTGGCACTTGTGTTATGGAACAGGTAGAGGTCAGTCTTTTTGTACGTTGTACATTGAAGAAACGGAAGAATATTTTTAGGAGAGAATGAGCAAGGCTGTATCAAGGAAGAGGAGGAGGTCTTGATATATAAGCTTTGTTCTTTGGTGATATGTGTACCCTAACACTGCTTCCATTTAGGCCTTAAAAAACTAAATTTCAGCTGTGGAGTTGGTGAACCAAAAAGGAACTAGTTCTGATATTTGGCAGTAGAGTATTCTAAGACTTCTTCAGGACTCCAGAAGGAGTCTGCGTCATTGATATGACTATTCCCTTCCCTCTTATAGATCACACATCCTCCTAGCAGCCATTTTGGTCTTAGCTAAATGTTTTGAATCATGTTTAGCTTGTAAGGATCTGTGTTTGTTCTGTTGGCATAGCTTTTGGGGATCACTTCATGCCAGGGATCACAAGAGCTAATGTTTCTGTAGCATTTGGTTGTCTCCTTTTATTCTGTGAGATGTGTGCTCACTTTATAGCCGAGGAAGCCAAAGCTCAGAAAAGTGAGATAACATTTTCAGGGTTAAAGAACTAGGATGTCTCTGAGCTGGATTTGAACCCAAGACTTACTGATGTCCATTCTAGTACTCTAACTATTCTACTATCCTGCCTTTAATGAACTAGAATGATGACCTGTTCCAAATACCTATGGTTAAAGTGTTAGACCAATGGTATTCGTAAGTTCTTTTTGAGCATCTCTTATGGTTGGCTTCCTCCTTCCAGTTATGGTTTTTTCTCCAGTGGGAGTGTATTTGCTAACCACTTATCCTTCCCGTAGGATCCAATTTTGGGATCTGTTTGTGACCAAAAGGGGAATGTTAGGTTTTACAAATAGTAAAAGGTCTGCTTTTATATATGGAGTATACATACATATTATGTTATATATATATAGGTATAATTCCTTTTATACCACAGCATGGTATTAGATGTGCTCATTGACAGGATGGTAGTTGTATTGAGGTGGCAGACTTGTTTTTTTTAGCTCTCACTTAGAGCAGATGTAAGATGTTGAGCCAGGTTATAGATTTGATAAAGCTAGAAAGCATCATAGCTCTGAGGACAGATCAGGTGAGAATCTCTTCTAACTCAGTCCCATTCCTACGTAGCTTTTTGCATTGCAAGCAGAAATCCATCGGATGAAGAAAGAAGAGCAGCAGCTTGAGGAGGAAGAGGCAGCGGTTCAGCACAAACTCCCTCATTATGTGTCCAGCATGGACCGCCTGGGAGACTCCGAGCTGTGAGTGCTATTGGCATTTACACAGTTGTGGAGTTAGGTGGTTATCCCCTTTGGTTGTTCCCGCCGTGCATTATCTTATTCTCCCAGAATATGTTGGGACATGCACTGCCTTTCTTTCAGTTAGGAGTTCTTAGTACTGCTCTCTAATGTGGGGAGGCAGCCTGCATGTGGGTGTGGGAAGGTTTAGAGGAGAAAAGAGAAGATGGACACTTGAGTGATTTTGAGAAATAGCCAGTCAAGGCAGAGCTTTCTTGATGAAACTTCTTAGTTTCTTACCACTGAACTCTGTAAGAAGAGTGGAAAAGCTATGTCCTTCTTCCAGATGAGGAGCAGATTACATCACTACTGAAGAGTCACCCCAAGGAACTAATAGCTCTGTGGCCCAGCGGTGTGCCTTCCTCCTTCAGCTCTCTAACAGTGTTGGACTTCTCTTTGTGCCAGTGTCATGGTATGCAGCCAGAGGAGCACTTCACTTTCCCATTCCCCCAAGATGAGCTTCTTCTCTGCCCTGTTGCCCCAGAGTAAGAAGAGTCCCTCCAGGGTGTCGTCAGCTCCTGGTCCCCCTCAGGCACAGTCTTCTGGGAAGAAAGAATTAGCTAACAATCAGGTGAGTGTCTAATTTCTGCCTCCTATGCACTGGTTCCCAAATGCATCTCTGATATCTGATGGTATTTCAGAGATACCTGGTTACTTTTTTATATTTACATTTAGCTGCATGTTCTACATTAGAGCCAAGGTTTTTTTTTACCTTAAGTTTGTGTCTTTTCTTTTTTTCTTCTTGTGTTTTCCTTGATATTAGAATTGTAGGATTGGGATAAGTGATAAGGGTTTGACTGGAGTAGAGGAAGGTCTCCTATTCTCCTCCCATCCCAAGTCTTGAATTCTGACAGTGAGATCAGAGCTGTGTCATTGACTGTTGTGTGGCACTCTTACGTTTTGGCTGACTCTTGAGATTCACTGCTGCCTTTCAAGCTGGTTGAGACCAGTTGTAACTGACACATAATAGTCTTTGAAGGTTTCCTTTCCCTTTCTTTTTTTTTTTTTAATAAACTCTTACCTTCCATCTTGGAATCAATACTATGTATTGGTTCCAAGGCAGAAAGTAGTAAGGGCTAGGCACTGGGGGTCAGGTGACTTGCCCAGGGTCACACAGCTGGGGGAAGTGTCTGAATCCAGATTTGAACCCAGGACCTTCTGTTTCTAGGCCTGGCTCTCCATCCACTCAGCCACACAGCTGCCCAGCTGCCCCCTTCCTTTCCCTTTCTAACATGGTAGTGAGCAGTCTACAGTACCTGTAACTAAAGAGTGAATCTGAAAATCTGTGAAAATGTAGACACATAAAATCAAAGTCTACTGGGAAATAAATGATTCTTAATAGTAGGCCCTAAAACTGGAGAGAGTGTTCCTCCTTTAAACTAGCAAGTTTTTGCTGATTCTGCTCAGGATTTTCACCTTTTCAACTCCTGAAAGCTTGCAAGATACTTGCTTCTAATGCCCACTACCATCAATAATTATATGTGGCATAAATAGGGAATAATTAACAGAGAAAATGGCACTAGAATTAAGAGGGGTTGGGGAAGGCTTCCTGTAGAAAGTGAGATTTTAGTGGAGGTTAAGAAAACTAGAAAGGTCAGTAGTCGTAGCAGAGAATCAGATAATTTTCCAGGCATTGGGGTGGCAGCCAGAGAGAATACTTGGAACTGAGAGCTGGAAGGTAATTTATATAATTTATGGTTTGGGGGTTTATCACAGATGGAGTTATAGAGTTTCATTATTTCTTATTCCCGATTACCAATTCATCTTTGTCTAGTCACTTCCACTGGTCTATTTCTCTTTTAATCAGTACTAAATAGTTTTGATAACTGCTATTTTACCATATGCAATAGTAGACCTTTTCTTCCAAAGTCACAACTTTTTGGAAGAATAATTAAAAATACCATTTGTTCTCCTATTCTCTTTAGTTTCTTATTCATTATTTAGATTCATGGAATTTAAAGCTGGGAAGGACATTAAAAATCTTTTAACCACTTTATTTAACAAAGGAGTAACCTCAGGTCCAGGAAGATTAAATAATTTGGTCTGGTAACATAAGCTTTAAATCTAGATCCTCAGATACCCTCCCTTCCTTACACCATTGCTTTTTCTAATTTACCATGCTATCTTTGTATCTTTAGAGAAATATTTTTAATTTCTTCTGATTCTTTTGCCATATAAATAGGACAAATGAGTAGCAATTAGTGAATTTGAGTGTTTGCAGATTCTTCATCTTAGAAATCTCACTTAGTTCTAGTTAGCCATAGTAGAATCTTTGCCTTTTAAATCTTAAACTGAATAAAGTCCTTTAAGTATCCATAAGTTTCTTATAAGAATTCCAGATATCACATAATCATTTTAAATGCCACAGTTTTCACTAATATTATCCTACACAGGTATATATACTTTGCAAAGACCATGGAATATGCCATGATACTCCATGGGGTCTGTTTACTACCTTAATGTCTTCTTAGTAAACTAAGGTCATTATTCTCAATTTATAGATCTTGAAAAATAGTGCTATACCTTTCATCATACATAATTACCAATTAGAAATATAAAGGGAAGCTTGGAAAGCCAGAGACCCTGATTTACTTGTGTAGCCATTGAGTTTCTGCTTGGCTGAAATAGTGAAATTTAAACTATGAAAAAAATAGAAAGTAATATTAAATGAAAGACACCAATATGGCATTGATGACACCATGTTGTAACTCTTCTTTCTTTTCTCCCTGCCTACTTTGGCCTGGGCATAAACTGAAATTGACTTTCTATTGTTTTGATTCTTCTAGATGCTTAAAGGAAAGGAAGTCACATCAGGAGTCAAGGATGGAAAGAACATCTTTAGTGGATTATCAACTGGAGAGCCCATCTTGACACATCATCGACAGAAGCGCCTGCAAGATCATGGCAAGGAAAGAAAAGAACTTTTATCCAAATCAACTTTTCAGGTATGACCCCCTACTCCATAAGAGCCCACACCCGTTCTGTATATTGTATATATTTCTTTATCAAGGTTATCCTAGCTAATTGACAAAGATATTTTCATTGCAGTTCAGATTTTATTTGTTAAGCCCTTTATAATAGCTTAATTATGTAGAAATATTTGGTATGTTTTTTACTTTGTTTTCTTTGTGAAGGGTTGTTTTTGCTTAATTAAATTAAACTAAATTTTGTTAAAAATTCATTAGAGAGCATTTTTGTGTCCTTCTTGCTCCACCCCCCCCCCCCGCCTTGTTTTTGTTTTGGTTCTTTTCCATGATAGCATATGCTATGATTGCTAGCTAGCATATGTAATATTTCTGTAAAAGTCCAATTGTAAAGAACTTAGGAAGGATTAATATACTGTCCTTATGCTTACCTGGGTTATTGGAACTCTAACAGCTCTACCTATTATGTATATGATCTGCTTTTACCAGCAGTAAAAACTTTTAGATTTTCGATGTCTATGAAAAAACATAAGAACAGGGATCTGCAAGTTTGACAAATAGATGGTTGAGGAGATAATTGAGGGCAAATGGTATTCTGGTGCACTTCATGCTACCATGATATATCATAGTTGGGTGAGGAAGAATAATTGATATGGGGAAGTGTACCCATGTCTCCAGCCATGAAGAGGTTTGTTCAGAATAAACCATCTTCTTTAGGAAAGAATGGCCCAGGCCTGAAGGAGGCAGGGAGGGCCTTAGAAGCCAAAACTTAAATTCAGTCCTGCCTGGGGTTTCTTTAAAGACTCACTTCCTAGAGCTTGTTATTCTTTAGGTACCATCATCCTTTCTGCCTTGGACTGTTTCTTTATATCTCAGTTAGGGTAGCTATGAAAAGAGCTTTTGGTTTTCCAGGGAAGACTGCAGGTTTATCATAGCTAGACTGACTAGACTGTAGAGTTCATGAAGTGGAGTAATGTGCATTATGGCTGGGAAGGTGGCCAGGGGCCAAGATGGAGAGAGTTATATTTATAGATGCCAAGTAGAGGAGTTGACAGATAGAGTACAGCTCTCTCCTGTTTTACTCATTTCATTTGTTTGAGGCAGTATTCAGAGAAGAAAACAGAAGTCAGTGGCCCAGAGGCAGAGCCTTTCCCAGAGCTCCATATTGAACAAGCAGACTTGATTGCCAGAGCTTCTGGAGCTGGCATAGAAGGGACTGGCTTCCGACCTGAGCAGCCTTTCATTGTTCTGAGCCAGGAGGAGTATGGAGAACATCACTCTTCCATCATGCATTGCAGGTGAGTAATGGGTAGGAATACCTTAGGGGTGGCAAGGATTGAAAACCAGCCCATTGTCTGCATTGTCTTTACTTCTTTAGCTTGAATTATCAGTCTGGTACCTTCAGGGTAGCTAGTAAAAGATGCTGCCTAGCACTATAGGGAAGGAAAATGAGATCTGACAGTGAGAATGGAAAATTATTGGGGAGGCTGTGCTATTTTCCCCAAGATTTTAGTAAAAATAAACATCTAACAATTCAGAAATCTTCAGGCCCCATCCTGCAAATAGATGGAGCTGAACTGATGGTCTTTTAAGGCTCTTTCCAATTTCTTGGTTGTGATTTTAATTAGTTACTCTACTAATATAGATTCATAGAAATCCAGGGTGAGAAGGAACAGTAGTCATCATCTAGTCCATTCTTCTCCCAAAGTATGAATGTCAGCTGCAATAGGATTACAAATGTCATCAATCCTCTATTTGAAGACCTTTCACAGAAGATATTTATTTACTTCTTCTGAAGGCAATCTATTCCATTTTTGATAGCTCTAATTAAGAGGTAGTGTTATTTTCTTACACTGAGCCAAATCTGCTCTTCTTAAAACTTCTAGCAATTGACCTTATTTCTTCTGTCTAGAACCAAGCAGAACAAATAGAATCCCATTTTTTTCTGCATGTTAATGGCACTATGTGGCTATTCCCTAGCTTTTGTTTTAGGTTAGAAGGCTCCTTAGGAAATGATCCTCCATTGCCTTTTGAAAAATAGGGAATTGATAGCACAGAAGAAGCTGGGATTTGGTGGAACAATGCTTCGCTTTTTGGTTGTGAATAAGAGTTCAGGGACAATCTCAGAAGAATGGTTAGTCAAGACTTATCTTCTTATAGTAGATTAGGAATTCTTATATTCTTAGAATTTAGGTTCTTAGGGTTCTATCATGACAGTCACATCTGGAAGAAAATAAAACTTTATAAAGTCAAAAACTATGCACACAAAATGCACTGAGAAGCTCCCTGGCAGTACATCACAATTTTCTGATTTCAGAATAGGTAGACATGTTGTTGTGAGGCTTTTTGTTTTTGGTTAATAGTTCAGGACAATTGTAGATGAAGGAATTTAAGTGTCTGCCTGTAATTATTGAGTTTGATTGTCCATTTAGTCTTAGCATTTTTGAGCCTTGTTTGACAAATGAGATAAATTAAGGAATGGAGACATTAAAAGACTTTTCAAACTAGGGCTTCTTGTTCAATTCAGAGTGGTGCTTTAGGGCAAGAAAGGGGAAGAAATTCCTAGCGAGGCGACCTTGAGCAAGTCATTTAATAATATGTATTATACAATAAGACATATTCTTTTTTTCTTTTAGAGTGGATTGCTCTGGGAGGAGGGTTGCTAGCTTAGATGTGGATGGAGTCATCAAGGTCTGGTCATTCAATCCAATCATGCAGACCAAAGCTTCTTCTATATCCAAGTCACCACTTCTTTCTTTAGAATGGGCTACCAAGCGGGACAGGCTGGTGAGTAATCTTATACTAGAGTTGCATTTTTGGTGTTTTTGTATATAGATAGGGCTCTAAAAGTTCACCTCCCTTGTATCTTCTAACCTCTTACCCATGTAGCTCTAAGTATGCTTGCACCTCTAGGGATCTAGGCTTCGTGGCCATGATTAGGAACAGTCGAGTCACATCTTTTTCTCCTAAGGGAGATTTAAGATCCACGAGTCTAGAATTTTCCTGGCCACCATCATGTTCCTGTTGCATGTCTGAATGGCTGTATGAATGTGATGCCAAGGCCTGTGTGACTAAAACTTGTAATTGGAATGTGGTTGAGTTTTAAGGAGAGTCCTCATGGTGGCAAGAACCCTAACTTTTCACTGGAGAGGCTGAGGCCAGCAGAGAGTTTGATTGTGGGAGTTCTGTGTTACAGTGAAGCTTGAGCACAAAGGTGTCTGCACAAAGTCCAGTACCAGGACAGGGAGCTCCTCAGAATAGGGTTCTCCAGACTGCCTTTGTGGGGGAGCAAGCTGACCCACATCAGAAACAGAGCAGGCTAGCCCTCTGTGCCCAAATAAAAACAAAAACCCAGCCTTCCCATATAATACTTTTTGGTGTCCATTGTTTGAATCCTACTTCCTACTTTTCTATACTAGCCCTATTTATTCTTTGCTCCATCAGTTCTTCAGAAATAGGTCTTTTAGAAGGTCCCTTTTGATTATTGATTATTAAGGTGTTGCATTAAGTCCCGTTTATCATTCCTGTGATTATAGTTGTCTATCAGATTGGTATGGGTTCCCTCTTTATGTTGAAATTTGTGCTCATGAGATGGGATTTCCTAAACAGTGAATGTGCAGTTAGTTGTCCATTTTTTTCCTTTTTGATAGGATCATAACACATAGCCAAAAATATTCATTGAAAATTTAATAAGACAAAATTTATAAATTATAGGAAATAGTCTTCGTCCTTTAACCTTTGTTTCCTCTAAATCTCAAAACTTAGCCTATGTTGTTTAAAAGACAATATCAGGGGAGAGCCCATAACTATGGACTTGTTTTGCAAATATTTTTCCATCTTGTTTTCAAATTGTATTCTTCTTAAGGTATTGCCTTTTATTACTTTGCTATTTCTCCTAAGATATTGCTTAAGAGTTTTCTTAGGTTGTGGCAATTTAGGGAAATGACTTCTGAAACCTGTGCTTAGGGGATCTTTGATACCTTAATGGTACCAGAATCAGTAGACTGAGACAAGCAGCTTAGGGGAGAAGTACCTCAGTCCTGGGCAGCTAGATGGAGTAGTAGATAAAATGCTGGGCCTGGAGTCAGGAAGACTCAAATAGCCTCAGATGCTTACTAGCTGTGTGACCCTGGGCAAATCACTTTACTCTGTTTGCCTCAGTTTCCTTATCTGTAAAATGAGCTGGAAAAGGAAATGGCAAACCACTTCAGTATCTTTTCCAAGAAAACCCCAAATGGGGTCATGTAGAGTTAGACATGACTGAAACAAACTGAAAAAAAAAAAACACAAAAGCCCAACCATCTGGACACTTAAATAAAAGAACTGAAGCATTCATAGGTATTCAATCATCTTCTAACCCAGAAGACTTCCTCCCTTTCATACAGGCAGCTAGAGAGCTCAGTGAATAGTCTTGGGCCTGGAATCATGAAGACTTGTATTCAGATTTGACCTCAGAGACTTTCCTAGCTGTGTGACCTTGGGCAAGTCATTTACCTTCTGTTTCCCTTAATCCACTAGAGAAGGAAATGGTGAAACCCTCTAATATCTTTGCTAAAAAAATCCCATGGGGTCCCAGAGTTGGGCACCACAGGACAACAGCCCTTCCATTCAAGTACCCTCTGACTATATTGCCTTCGTTTCTTCTGGTCCCTTTCTGGATTTTAGATTTCAGTCTGACTGAAATGTTGAGCAAGTATAGAAGTCACCTCGGAGCCTCGGTTCACCGCAGGTCCATACACCACCTGAGAAAGGCCACCAACCACTCAGCAAATGATATTAACTTTGTTCTTTTTCTCTTTCCTCTTCTGCCTGTGCCTGGCCAGCTTCTCCTGGGCAGCGGAGCAGGAACTGTGCGTCTCTATGACACCGAAGCCAAGAAGAATCTCTGTGAAATAAGTATTGATGATGACATGCCCAGGTGAGCATGCGATTAGAGGAGATGCTACTTTATAAAAACAAAACAACCCTTACTTTAGTATCAATTCTAAGACAGAGGAGTGGCAAGGGCCAGGTAATTGGGGTTAAGTGACTTATCCAGGGTTGTTTAGCTAGGAAGTGTCCGAAGCCACATGACTTAATTATGACTGCATTCATATTGTCTGTGTGCGTCCTTTATGCTGCATATATTGTTGTTACTATGTATTGTTTTCTGGACTTGACTGTGTATTCCACTTGACTTCAATCTGCATCAGTCTATGTGAGTCTTTTCCAGGTCTTCCCATGTAATCCAGTCTGATTCTGGATGACTCTAATTGTTAGGAAGTTTTTCCTTAAGGTAACCAAAATCTCCATCTAGTATTTTGTACCCTGTTGAAACCAACCCAGGAACTACATGAACATAATTATGAAACACTTTTTATACAAATAAAGACAGATCTAAATAATTGGAGAAACATTAATTGTTCTTGGATAGGTAAAGCCAATATAATGAAAATGACAATCCTACCTAAACGAATCTATTTTTTTAATGCCATCCCAATCAAATTACAAAAAATTATCTTCTTGAATATAAAATAATAAAATTCATTTTGAAGAACAAAAGATCAAGAATAGCAAAAGAATTAATGAAAAAAATGTAAAGGAAGGATATCTAGCAGTTAAACTGTATTATTAAGCAGTAAGCATCAAAATTATCTGGTATTGACCAAGAAATAGACATGTAGATCAGTGGACAGAACAGACATATAACAAACAGTAGTCACAAGATGAAATGTAATCTTATAATAAAAGATGAAAGGAATCTTGTATTTGACAAAAAATATAGTTCCCCAGGTTATTGTCATAAGAAATCATTATTTTTTATAAATGGCTGGGACACCTGGAAAGTAGTTAGGCAGAAACTAGGTAGATACCAATATCTTATACCATTCACTAAGATAAGATCAAAAATGGATACATAATCTCTAGACATAAAAGGAGAAATAAACAAATTAGAAGAACAGGGAACAGATTACCTATCAGATTTATGGATAGGAGAATTTATAAATAACAAGTTGGAGAGCATGGTGAGATGTAAAATAGATCATTTTGGGTACATTAAATTGAAAAGTTTTTATACAAACAAATGTTGCCAAGATTAGAAGGAAAGCAGAAAATTGGGGGAAATATTTCATAGATAGTCTCTTGGATAGAAGTCTCCTATCCAAAAATATATATAGAACTTTGTCAAATTTATGGGAATAATTGCCATCTCCCAATTAACAAATGGGCAAAAGATATGAACAGATAGTTTTCAGTTGATATAGGTACATGAAAAACTGCTTTAAATCACTACCAATTAAGGAATGGATATAAGGTATCATCTCATACTCAGCAGATTGACTAAAATGACAAAAGGGAAAATGACAAACATCAGAGGGGATATGGACAAGAAGAAACACTAATACATTGTTAGTAGAACTATGAACTGGCCCAATCATTTTGGAGAGCAATTTGGAATTAGGCCCAGAGAGCTATAAGATTGTGTATATCCTTAGTCCCAGCAATACCATTGTTAAGTCTATTTCTCAAGGAGATGAAGGGAAAAGGAAAAGAACCTCCATTTCCAAAATATGCATAGTAGCTCTCTTTGAGATAACAAAAAACTAGAAATTGAGAGGATATCTATCATTTGGGGAATGGCTAAATAAATTGTGGTATGTGATTGTGATGGAATATTACCATGTTTTAAGAAAGGACGAGCAGTTTAATTTTTTAAAAATTTGTAAAGAACTACATGAGATAATAAAGAGTGAAATGAGTAGAACCAAGATAAATGAGTAGGAACATCATGTACTACTATAGATTTAATATTTGAAGAATGACTTTTGAATGTTCCCTTCCAGAGAATGAACTAAGAAACAGAAACACAAAAGGCAGAATCCATATATTTTATCAGATGATGCTTTCTGTGTTGTGGGGAGAGGAAAGAGGAGCTAAATTTAAAAAATTTTTAAATTTTAAAATATTTTTTAAAAAGGTTATTTTGGAATGATTGGGTCTTCATAAATCTACTCTGGATTAGTAATCACTAATTCTTCTTAAATGTCTTAAAAACTTTCATGGAAATTTAATAATAATCAAATCACTTAAATATGCATATAAAATAGGGATTAAAATCTTATGTAAAACCTTAGCATTTAATCAAATGTAGTCAAATGAATTAACAACTAACAAACAGCAAATGAATTTGCTCCATGGTCCTTTACATGTCTATCTGAGATTTTGTCACTATGAATTTCCTTTTCTTTAAAGAAAAAATAGTTTTAGTCAAGGTATCTGCAATTCAGTTTCTGCTCATTTTGTATTGCATCACTTTGTATAATCTTTCCATAGTTCCTCATAAGTTTTTTTAATATCACTATAATCCATCTTCTGACTATACTGTAACTTTTTCAGCCATTCACTCAAATGTTAATTGTGAAAAGTACTTCTAATTGTCTTGTATTACAAATGTTCCAACTTTAATTTTTTTTTGACAGTTTCCTTTTTACCTTTTCATGAATTTTTTAGGAGCAAGTTCCAGTAGTTGAATTGCTGGGTCAAAAGAAATGATCAGCTTTGTGACTCAGATCCTTTTGAATATTACTCACCTCTTTTTATAAAAATCACCAACCAGCCCTTTAATAATCTGACCTGTAGCTTACATACTCCTCCTTATTTCTTTTTCTTTTTGAAAATTGGGGACATTTTGTGACTCTCCAGGCCTATCCTCCTTGCCCATTTGCTGAAACAAAGATCACAAGCAGTTATTTAGCAGTCATCTTGGCAAATTCTTTCAGGATCCTAGATTAGGTCATATTGACCAGGTGACTTGAACTTCTGTAGGGTAGTTAGCTGCTCTCTTACTATCTTGGTTTCAATTCTGTGACCTATTTTTGTTCTACTTTTCTCAATTGGAAGAATAGGAGTGGCATTCTTCCTACATTCTTTCCATTGTTCATCATCCTAATCATGACAAGTAGGGCTCTCATTGACCTTCCTCTTGCCACTGAAATAGCTTTTTGAAAAGGCACTTTTTATTGTCACATATTGATTGGTCTTTAGCCCTTCTGAGGCTATTCTCTTAGGAAAAAGCAACTCCTTTATTTCTCAAAAATCTGCCCTTGTTTAAATACCCTTTTAAAATGTAAGTATCGATGAGCTCCTTGCTCAGCCAAATTGATCTTTCTAGATTCCTCTCCTTTTCCCTTGTCAGTCTCATTTGTGACTCTTATGTCGAGAATTCATTTTTGAGTCTCTCACCTCTCCCAAGCTGATTTCCCTTTTAAAGTTTCTGTCCATGGAATCCTGTCAATCTTTGAAATCTTTGAGATCTATTTTCTTAAAGTCTAGGGAGCAAATCAAAATATACTTGGTATTCTCTTCCTCATTTCACACTAAAGTGGCATGATCTTTGCCACCATAGATCCTGTTATTTGTATTTCCCTAAATGATTTTCTTCTTACTAATCTTGGTCAGATTTAGAAGTGCCCTGAATTACTTTCTCTACCTCTTGATAGATCTTTTGTGGGTGAGACATCTAATCAAGCTGTTTATTCATTGTAGGATCCTATCGCTTGCCTGCAGCCCTAGTGGGACCTCCTTCGTCTGCTCAGCTGCAGCCCCTAGCCTTGTTTCACAGGTGGACTACACAGCACTAGACAGTGGCATCAAAGGCCTGAACCAGGTTCCTGGCAAGCTCTTGCTGTGGGACACTAAAACCATGAAGCAGCAGGTACGTGCATGGGCCTCTCCCTGGGTATGTGGTGGCTGCTCGTGGTAGCCTCTCAGTGATGTCTCCTGCCATGGCAGAGACTCAGCTGGAGAATTAATAGGCTTCCATGGCAGGGACACTGCTTAAGGCAATTAGCAGATTGCCCTGCTTAGGTGCGAGTTCTCATAGTTCTACACAGAAACAAACAGCTGCTCTTATTTAGTATTTGTTAATGTTCTTAAGCTGTGAAAGAATTTTGTGGGGTGAGAATGTGACTCAATATTAAAGTACATCTTGAGGTCAGACTTGCACTAACTTTGCTCACTTAGAAACCAGCCGCAAGTACAAACTGGAAGTACAAACAAACTACCGAATGTAGAATTGTGGGTAAGATAAAATAGATGTAATTAACAAATCTCAGGATACTGAAAGAATTTGCCAACATGATTGCTAAATCAAGCATCCCTATACTTAATGGTCCCTGAAGACTTCATTGTATGATGACAGCCCACTACAATAACTTATATTCATAATAGTAACTGACTCACCATGAGAAGTTTAAATGAAGTCCAGTGTAATCTATTTAAGAAGGCAAAAAAAGGGGTTGATTCATTTGAGGAAGCTGTCTCTCTATAGAATTTTGGAGCTTAAAGGGGATAAAGCTTGGAAAACTTATTTATTTGGCACATTCTATTTTCTTGACTTCACTAGATAAGGAAGTATTAATATGACTAAGCAATCACTATCTTTAAAATAAGTTGTTTTCCAGGCATTCATTTGTAAACCAGTTTGGAATTTTGGAAATGTTTTCTCAAAGAAAGAACATTTTAAATGGGTTAGCGTCATAGGCTATCCCAAAAAGACCTGAAAGTGTTGTGAACCCCCTCATCCCTCCCTGCCTCTTTGTTTCCTTGGCTTTTTTCCAGTCTCAGCTCAGACCCCATCTTTTGCAGGAGGTCTTCCCCTCTCTCTCCAGCTGTTAGTGCCTTCTTCCTTCAGATTATTCTTTAGACAGTTTGTATGTGCCTAATTATTTATGTATTGCCTCACCCATTCTGATCTGAGCTGCTTAAGAGCCTTTCTTTATATGTCTGTGCTTAGCACAAGGGAATATGTATGGGTAGTCACAGAGTGTGGGCTTAATTCGTGCTAGTTGTCTGCCTCTGACATATACTGGCTGTATGATCTTTGCTAAACCATTTAACTTCTTGGGGCCCTCAGCAGCCTTGGAAGATTGAACTGCAAGAATTGCTCATTTGCTTTGAGAGAGGGAATTTCTCATACCAGGGAAATCAGAGGTTCAGAAAAAAAAATAAATTAGGGATATTAGCACTTCAGTACCTGCCTCAGGTATTATTTGAAAAGCACTTTGTTAGTCTTAAAGTTCAGTATGAGTTGCTGTTAATAATAAATAAGAATGAATCCAGAATGTCGGAAGCCTTTTTTTTTAGAGAAATCATCATCGTTGTCATCATCACCATCATTTTTATTACTACTACTACCATCAAAGCATGGACCAGCTCATTTTAGAAAGGACACAAGTGATTTGGAGTTAGAGGACCTTGGTTTGGTTCCTGAATCTGCTCCTTACAATCTCTAATATATGTTAGGTGAGCCACTTCACCTCTGAGGACCACTGTTTGCTCAATGGTCAAATAAGGGGGTGGATTAAACAACTTCTGAGTCCTTTTCCTACTCCAAATCTAAGATCCTTTGTATTATCTGTTATGAATATGCTGTAACAAGAGTCTCAGGAAAGGCCGTTTGTAGTAGAATTCACAGTCAGACTTTTTTTTGGCTAGTGCTGTGATCCTTACTGCTGAGAGGGGGGAGGACCAGGCCTCATAGTGCCTTACTCCAGAGCTTGTACCCTGTACTTGGGAGAGCGAGCTACTGATAGCTCTTTCTTACAGCTCCAGTTCTCCCTGGATCCAGACCCCATTGCTATTAATTGTACTGCTTTCAACCACAACGGGAACTTGCTGGTCACAGGGGCAGCTGATGGTGCCATTCGGCTCTTCGGTGAGTACTTCTGTTCAAGGAGATCCATTTCTCAACTGTCTCAGAGCAGCAATATGGGCTCTGGGTGTATGAGGCTGGAAGCACCATCAAGCCTGAATCTGTGCAGCTGAGAAAGATCCAGGGTGCTTTTGCACAGTAGTGCGTCATTGTTATCATCCATGTGACCAGTATCAGGGGAAAGTTGAGATAGTGAGGATTAGTGCTTCTGCCATTCCATTAGCAGTTCTCCTGGATTGCTTTGGCTGTCAACTGACCTGTGACCTAGTGAGGTATATATTCAGTTCTAAAGCTGAGAGTGGCACTCTTCCACCCACTTGTGATTTCAAGGTTCACTGGCTCGTATCCCCTCCCTGTAAATTTGTTCTTTCTAGAAAGGAAGGCAGAATTGCAGAGTACATGGGGAAGTGTGGGCCCACTTTCATTGGTTGTATTTTTGGCAGTTTCTCCATGCCCTTAGCTCCTTATGTTTGGGGGCCCTTACTTCCTCCTAGGTACATGAGTTCCTCTGCTGCTTCCATTCAGGAAGGGCAGTAGAATATCATCAACTAATGATAGAGTACTTGGTCTTTGAACTTTGAGGGAGAAGCCTAGAGTTTGAGGCTTGACTCTGATGTTACTATGACCTACAGAATGAAAGGATTGCTGACCCCTAGAATTTCTTCCATTTCTAACATTCTGTGATCAAAAAGCAGACAGTCAATAAGACTCCTGAGAAGGCAGCATTTTATACTTTGTCCTAGAAAGGACATTCTCTAGAATGAAAGATAATCTAGCTAATTTGAACTAAAGAGTTATAAAATAGAAATAGTTATAAAAGTATAGCAGCTTGAGACCATTGAATATTAGGGGCAAACATTCTGCAACTTTTTTTTTCAGATATGCAGCAGCACGAGTGTGCTATGAGTTGGAAAGCTCATAGTGGGGAAGTCTATTCTGTGGAATTTAGCTACGATGAGAATACTGTGTATAGCATTGGAGAGGATGGGAAGGTATGTTGGAATTTTGTGGTAGGAGGATGGAGATTGAACCCCTTGGATAAAACTGGCTTGTCCTGAGTTGTATTGGAGATGACAAGATTAATGGCTCAGAATAATTTTATTTAGTGTCAGATATTTTCCTTCCTCACTGGCATGGATTCTCCTGGATTCTAGGGGTTAGGACTTGCTTCCTTTTTCTTTTGTTTCTTCAGTGTGAAGTGACTCATTTTATGGTAGGTGGCAGGGATGGGAGTGGATAGTAGGAATTGAGGTACTGCAGATTAGCTGTATAACATGAGAATTGTGTGAAGGGATTCAAGTAATTATTTTTCTACTATTGGTTTTCCTTCTACTAGCCACCAAAGTCCTTGAAACAAATTTTTTTTTTTTACATATTGCTTATCTAAAGGCCATGCCTACCTAAGGACCAAGTTTTTAGGGAGGAGATGGGCTTATTGTATTGGGTTTCACCAGAAGCACTTCCAGCAGGCTCTGATGATCTCTGTGCTCCTAGTGGTAGATGCTCTATTTTAATAGCTTTAATTTATTTTTTTTGTTTTTACATTATCTATATTTCTCACTATTTCTTCTTTCCCCGACTCCTTCCCTGAAAGGCTTATCTTTTAAGAAATTTTAAAAAAAGAAAAAGGAGAAAAAATCAGCAAAGCTGATTAGTGTATTTGAAAATATCTGACCTATGCAATGATGCACACCGATTTCCCCTCATCTCTCTAGAGAAGTCAAAGGAGGTGTTTTCTCACATCTTCTCTGCGGGACCCAGCGTAATTATTCTGCTTGGCACCATTCACTTTTGATTATTCTGTGGTTCTTTGTTATTATTGTCATAGTCATCATGTAGATTGTTTTTTCTATTTCATTTTGTGGCTAGATATTAATCAGTCTTCTTGTACTTTTGTAATTCTAGTTTATTCAGTGGAACATCCACAAGAGTGGCCAGAAAGTGTCTGAATATTCCCTCCCCATGGATGCCACAGGCCCCTTTGTGTTGTCGGGTTACAGTGGTTACAAGCAAGTCCAGATTCCACGGGGTCGTCTCTTTGCTTTTGATTCTGAGGGAAATTACATGCTGACTTGTTCTGCTACAGGGGGCATCATCTATAAGGTAACAGGGTTGAAGTATAATTCCTGAATGTTTCTCTTGAAGGCCTCAGAGTAACTTCTGGCTCTAAATCATCCATTGCTATCTTGTGATGTTGTGGGTAGATATCCTTTATCTAGATTTTGCCTCATCCTGGTATGTGTTTAATCTTTGGCCACCTGCCTTAGTGCCTGAGCTCTGTACTGACATCATTGCTTGGTATTTCTGGGCTTCTTCTTTGTGTAGGAGCCATTTTGCCCATGTCCTTGGATTTGACTGGGATTGTATGGAAGAGTCAATGTGCTCTTGACAAGTGGAAACAGCACCATATGATGGAAGGAGCTTCCATCACTAATTAACCAGTGCTGCCTAACCTTGGGCAAAGGAATGTTAATAAGGAAAAATGAAAGTAATTGTGGAAAGTATGTTGGAAATAAGGTTCTAGACAAATGAAATAGTTATTTTCATAAATCAACCTGATACAGGCTTATTAATAATATGGACCCCCCTGGTTATAAACACATACCAATCTTTTAGCAGGATAGAAATCTCTTGGTGATATGACAAGTGCTGGAATTTCTCTTTCCTAATATCACACAAGCATGATACACTTCCTACTTCTGCAAGAGTACATTTAAGCTATAAATAATAATCCTTTATGATCGGGGAAGGCACTCAGGAACCTAGGCATTCATATTCTTACTTAGGTTATGTGGGCATCCTTACAATCTAAATAAGGGTTGGCCAATAAAATGAGCTAACTTTTTTCTAAGGGTTTCTTCATTTCCAGTGGCCTGCCATTCCAGAGTTCTCTTGCTTATCCATCTCTTCTTTTTTGTCTTTCTTTGCAGTTGGGCAATGATGAAAAAGTCCTGGAGAGCTGCCTGAGCCTTGGGGGTCACAGAGCCCCAGTGGTCACAGTAGACTGGTGCACAGCCATGGACTGTGGGACTTGCCTTACTGCATCCATGGATGGCAAGATCAAGCTGACAACCCTGCTGGCTCAGAAATTCTGATGGGGCACAAGCCAGGGAGGCATTCCAGGATGCCCCCTGTGGAATCAGTATTAGCACGAGATTGAGATCACTGCCTGGGAATGAAGAGGCAGGGGGAACACCATTGCATTGGGGTTTTCTGGAAAGACTGACAGGTTTGTGGTGACAAGCTACTAGCTACCTGGGGGAACTTTGGGGACAAGAGACCAAAGAATTCTGGTTCCAGATGCCCACAGACTATAATGTGGCCTCGAGCTCTCATCAGTTTGTGGCAAGTGGCTCAGCAAGACAGACTTTGGGTGACTGTTGCTCTGGCTCCTGGGACCTAGACAGTATTTTGTGTATAAATAGTTCCACTTTACATAAGTGAACCCCTCCCCAGATCTCTACAGAAAGCCATTTTTACATAATGCAAATTTGCCAGTGGATGCTCAGAAGACAGGAAGAGAGACAGGAAGAGGTTAAGAGCCAGTGGAGAAGAGAGCCAGCACCTGGTTCAAGCCTGGAGAAGTAAGAGCAGTAGCAGGGGCCAGAGCCAGCCACACAAGGGCCTGGCTGCGACCGAGACGAAGACCAATCACAGGGCAGAAGTGGCTGGGCCCGACTCTGCCTCTGGCAGAAAAGACAGGCAATGCACAGGGGCTGGGGGTAGATGTGCAGTACCCAGGCGAGGATGAACCAGAGACAGACGTGGAGTGGGATACGGCAGAAGGGCTGGGTGGTCAGAGCTAGGCACAGTCCCTTCTCTTGGCACCAGAGGTCTCAGCTAAGCCCTGGGGCAATGGCAGATCTTTGAGGGTCAGCCTCGGCTTTCATGTAGAGGGTTCTTTTGCTGGTGGGTGTGGAAGGCCAAGGTGGGGTGCTGAGCCGAGGGCAAGAACTGGGGAGAGAGTGAAGTACTGAACAGTCGAGCTAATGTAGGTGTCTTTGGAATGTGTATTTCCTTCAGAATTCTTTACATAAAATCAAATTTGCATCATGTACATTTATGTAAAGTGAGAACTGTGTATATTTATCTATTTCTCTCTTTCTCAAGAGAATTTTGTTCTCGTTGTCATTTAGTGTTTTTCTATAGAAGTAATTAATGGAAGAGAAGCTGCTTCTGTAATTCTTTTCCTGGTGATACTTGATTGTGACTCTTATATATCATTCAGAAAAACAGAAACATTGTCCTGGGAAGCTTACCTGTCTCCTTACTTACCCAGGTAGAATTAAGATGAAGCATGGTAGTGTGGTGTAGTGGATAGTGCTGGATTTGAAATCAGCAAGATAGGAGTTAAGTCTTCCCTCTGGTGTTTCCCAGCTGGGTGACCTTGGGCCAGTCACTCCTCCATCTCTCAGCTTTATCTACTAGCTTATATAGACTGGTGGCAATCTGTACTAGTGGAGAGATTTCACACATTGATGAAATCTCAGACCTTTAAATATGTGTTACTTAATCCGTGAGCTTTCCATAGTATCCATCAGACTAAAAGGGTTTGAGGTGTTGGTTTATTGTAGAGTTAAGGCTATTTCTATAACTCAGTCTGTAATTCTTACTCGGTCCATTCCACGTAGGCAACTGTATGTATGTATGTGTGTTTATGTATATACATATATATATATATATGTTTATATATATGTGTGTGTGTGCTTTCTATACCAGTTACTCCCCCTGGACTGTTAGGAAAGGCTTATTTTTCTGCTTAGAAAGCTTTGTGAGGCTATGTGGGAAAGATGTGCAGCAGATCTGAAGTGATGCCAAGAGCCTCTGGTTTTAGCTGTCTATCTAGCAGTCTGTGTCCATTCAGCTCCTAACAGTAGTCTTACGCCTTCTGGCTCATAAGGTGGAATAGCACCAGGCCTTGGCTCTCTGTTCTATTCCCCCTGTCTCCTGTGTACAGATAGAGGAACACCGACTACCCTTTTGCCAGTGAAGGAATAGAGAAAGATAGTGATTTGTCTAGGTTGTGAACTTCGGTGGCAGAGCTCCGCCTAGAAGCCAGGTTTCTTGTTACTCAGGTACCATAACTAAGCTAGTTTGTTCATCAGTTAACAAGCAGTAAGCAGGCCTGATACATGCCTTTGAATTCCATGTTTCCTAGGCAGGCTTGTTTGTTAAGGGTGGATAGCTCTCTCCTCCTTTTCCATAGCCTGTGGGGAAGAGATAATAGCCTATTGGTACTCTTGCCATAGCTATCCGAGTGAGGACTGGAGTCGGCAGATCTGGAACTATCTAGAACAGATGGCTGAAGAAATAATTTCTAGCATCTACAGAACACTTAAAAGGTCTGCAATGTGCTTTACGTGTATTCTCCTTCCAGCCTTACAGAGCCCCTGTGAGGGTAGGTACTAGTTGAAAATGTTATGAAATAGTTATCCCTTTTTACAGATGAGGTTAAATAATTTGGTCAGGGTCACACAGCTAGTAAATGTCTGAGTCTGGATTTGAACTCGGGTCTTCTTGACTCTTAAGTCTAGAGCTCTTTCCACTCTCTATCCACCTAATATTGCCATTGAATTGGTTCATTAAAGGGATCAGTGGGAAGTTCTCGAGGCTGACAAAGTATAAGCACAAGTTAATAATCACCACTGCCTGCGTTAGGCTGGTTCTATCCCAGTTCTGGGGCTTCAGCTCTAGACTTGAGGGTATCCTCAGGTTTCTCTGATGGCTACTAGGAAGATAGTGAGCAAATCTAGGGCTTTGTCCTTTTGGGGAATGAAGGAGAAGTGAAAGAAGGGAAATACTGAACCTTCCTTTGAGCAAGCCTGAGGTGCAGTAGCAGATTAGGGATATTCCAGTTCCTGGACTATTGACCATTTCCCTCTGGAGAAAACACCCTCTTGCCTTCTTCGTGAAGGGCATGTTCACATCTTGAAATCATGTACTTTGTTTTCTCTCCAGGCCACATATTTTGACTCTTCCCCTTCCCTAAGTGTTTTTCAGAGGAAAATATTTTCTTCCTGTAATTTCTCTGTTGAAATGGTAACCTTGATTCATCTGTAGCTAAGAAAATACAGCATAGCAAGTAGAGTGTTAGCCTTGGAGACTAGTAGATGAAGATAAGATTATGTCTGACCCAGGGCAAGTCACTTGACCTCTTGAATCTCAGGACACTTTAACACTTACCTCCCAAATTATTGACAGATTGTAATCTATATTGGTGTTCCACTGACAAATCGCAGACCCATCATATATCTAGTTAAATGGATAGATATGCTAGCTTGAGGGGAAAAAAAGTCATGTTCCTATTCTAAAACTCCAATTTAGATGGACCCTTCCTATCTATACCCACTGTAAGTATCCTAGTTCAAATTCTCACCACCTATTGCTCCCCTCTCCAATCTATATTACACACTGCCGGTTCAGATTGTATTAAGGGGGCTTACACCTTTGCACTAACCCCTCTGTGACTTCCCATTACCCACTTAATAAAGTGCATACTCCTGGACACTGGCATTCAAGACTCTTTACAATTTGATTCTACAAGCAACCTTTTCCAGGCAACTGAACTGCCCATTTCCTAGTCTTGTTCTTCATTCTTTTGTCTCTGCTCCCTCTTCAAGAACCAACCTGTTACCAGCCTCATGCAGCCTTCCTTCTCAGACTCCCTTATTATCTTCCCTCAACTATCTCCTGGCACTTTTCTGTGTGTTTGACAGGGACCTCTTTTTGCACTTCACAATTCTGCCTTGTGTAGTTGTTATTAGTATACTTACATTGTCTTCCTTCCCCTATTAAATTTGTAAGCTCCTTGAGGGCAAGGGCCGCATTCTTTTTCACATCTGTATACAAGTGCCTTGCACATAGTAGAACCTTAATAAACATTGAATTTGTTGAATTATATGACTGATACCTAGCAGTGGCTTCACAGGGCGCTGAAGGATGTTGACATCCAGGTAAGTAATGAAATTCTTTGTCTCCCCTAAGAAGCTTAATCCTGAAGGGTGTTTTATGTTCTGGCATAGTGGGAAACAACAAAATGTTTTATTTGGCAAACACAAATTTAATCCCATTTATACGTACAGATGTTAAAAATTGCCTCAGTTCCTTAAGGCACTATTCTGTTTCAGAGGGAATTAGAGAGCAGTTCTCTCTGAGGTAGCTAGGTAGCACAGTGGGTAGGATAGAACCCTGGACTTGGTGTCAGAAAGACCGAGTTCAAATTTGGCCTCAGACATTTACTGGCTGTGTGACCTTGAGCAATTCACTTAACCTCTGGCTCAGTTTCCTCAACTGTAAAAGGTGGATAATAACAGCATCAATTTCCTAGTATTGCTGTTAAGAATCAAATGAAACCATATTTGAGAAGCGCCTGCCACATAGTGGCCAATATCTAAATGCAAATACCCTCCTGCTTCTCCCCTTTCCCCTTATTTAATACCATAGTTACTTCTTGGAAGCCCCTAGAACTGTATTTCTCTGGCCAAACTACACTGTAACCCAATGGAATCTCTGAAATTTCCATTGTGGCCTACTCTGCCATATGAAATTTAAAATATGCTAGCCAACAGGATATTGGTAGCTGCCAGGCAGTAAGGATGTCTACTTGCAACTCAAATGGCCCGAACCGTGTAAGGAACAATTCTGATTCCTGTACCTTCCTTGGCTTTTGCATGGTTAAGTCACAACTTGAAGAGGGGATTGGGGAATCCAAGATGTAAGTACAATATAATGGCACTAAAACTGCCTTCCCGCATGACAGCACAATATTTGACATATAACAATAACAATAGAATCTGATGATTTGCTATTTCTTTCTAAGGTGGATAGTAGACGAGGTGTCCAGTGCTCCTAATTTGGTTCCTATTTTGAGTATCAGAAACTATGTGAGAAACTGAGGTTGAAATTTATAATTAATTATAATTAATAAAGTTTAGTAGATTCCAATGAAGAGTTGAGAATTTGAAAATTTCTTTCACCTAATTAATCTAAAGAACAAAGTACTAAAGAACAGTAGCTAGAATGTAAGTTTTAAGTTGGCACAATTGGTTGAATGTTAGAACATGCTCTAAAGTTAGATCTTTGTAGGGCATTTTGTAGTTATTTCTAAGGTTTTCTATGCATTTTGTGTCTTTTTCTTAAATAGGACAAGAAGTCTTTGAATTCCAGTTCATTTATTCAGTCAATGTCAATCGAATACCTACTCTGTTCAAAGTTATTGTATAGTTTGTGGATAGAATGGTGGTGGAAAGGATATAAAAATGAATAAGGTGACAACCAACATTCTATTAAGAGAAGCTTCATATATGTAGAGTATATGTATATATGGAGCATATGTTAATGTTTCATAATCATCATAAGGAGTATTTGTTGAGTAATTTTCAGTTGTGTCCAACTCATTGTGAGTCCTCCCCTCTCCTTTAGGGTTTTCTTGGCAAAGATACTGGAGTGCTTTACCATTTGCTTCTGCTCATTTTACAGATGAGATTCAGGCAAAGAGGGTTAAGCGACTTGCCCAGGGTCACAGGGCTAGGAAGTGTTTGAGACTACATTTGAACCCAGGTCTTTGTGACTCCAGGCCTGTAGCTCTGTCCACTGTGCCACAGCAGTCCTAAAGGCAGTGTCAAAGGATTTCGGGGGAGGAGAGGCTTGTGCCTCTAGGGTTCAAACCAAGGCTCCCCACGTGTGAGGAGCGCTCTGGCTACCCTACGGGTCGGATGCCCCTGCCTTTTCCCTATGCTCATTCTACCCTTCCCTGGCATTCTCTCCCTTGTCAAGGCCGGTACATTTTTGCTTTTTACCAATCTCTCCCTTTCAGGGGCTAAAAAGCCCCCGGAATACACTAACCAAGCAGGCCGAGGCCCCTTCTGGAAGCCCCGGGCGGAGACTAGGTAGCCTCAGGGAGATAACGTGCCGGTTCTAATAAAAGAGTGCAGCAAGGGCAACTTTCACCTTTCATTGGCTGTATGGAGTCGTTTTCGGGGAACAGAGGCTTCCGGAGGCACCGTTTTCTCCTTTCCCAGCCGAGAGCTCATCCCCGATCCGGATACCCAAAGATTTCCCTCAAAGACAGGGCCCTCCGGGAATGGCTGCTGAAACGGGCTTGGAAAATATTCAGTCCAAACGCGGGCTGAGTGGCCCAAAACTCGGGTTCCGAGCCGCCAACTTTTAACTGAAAATCCTGAGTCAGCATCTCTCCCTAAGGGGGAAAGCCTCGGGGCAGGCCCGCCCCTTCACGTTCTCTCGGCGGACGGCAGAGGGAGGAAAGGGAAAGTGGGCGTGGCTCCTAGAAATCGGCGCTGTGAGTGGGGAAGGGACCTGCGCCAGCCGGCCCGTCAGTAGCCCGCCACCAGGGGGCTCCTGGGTCTCAGCATCCGGAAGTGCCAGAGCTGGGACCGAGACCCTGGGGGTGAAGGAGGCGCGGTTCCTAGCAAAGGTCTTGAGCTCCGGACGGTAAAGGAGAGCGGTCGCGGGACTCGGGACCGGGCGGGGACTTCTGGCTCTGTCTTCTCCCAAGGAAGGAGGCCCAGCCTCAGAGCCCGGATCAGGGAGGGGAAGGATTGGGAAGGGCGTGTGTGCGTCCCCGGGCTGAGCCCTCCCGGGCCTGGAGGGAGAAGGAACTCTGGAAAAGGCCTTGGAAAGTCTGGGGGTTATCCGCAAAGGGTGTGGGCAGGAATCTTGGCCCTCTGGGTGACTCCCAACAACATACTGGGTGCCTCTGATCCCCAAACCACGAGGGAGGGACGTGGGGCTCGGTGGTTTCCAAGGGCCTTACCAGGCCCATCATAGAAGATCGGAAGGCAAGGGGGTGGGGGAAAACCCCAGACTTTGGGGAGAGAGGCCCTAGGAGCAGAGCGGGCTTCTGGCAGCTCTAGCCTCAGCTTCCTATGCTTTAAAGAAGAGGGGTCTTGATTTGACGGCCTCCAAAGGCCCCTGTGGCTGTGATCCTTAGGGGAATAGTAGACCTGGGCACCTTCCCTGGAAATCCTCGTCATCCCTCAGTTTCTGCACCTGCTGTGGGCTGGGTGCTGGGCCAGGGCGGAGCTGGTAATCTAGGTGGGGAGATAAGGCAGTAGGCAAGTCAGGCTGCCTATATACCAAGTGCCAAATGGTGCCGCTGATAGGAACAAGAATTAGGCAAAAAGAATGATCCCCAGAGCCAAGTCAACTGATAAATCACCTGTTAGGTGACAGACCCTGTGCAGAACACCATCCCTACACACAAAATACATGGAAAGGAATCTTGCGTAAAGGGAAGGGAATCTCCCAGGGAAGCTGTGGGAGAGGGGAGGGGGGCAAGGGGCAGAGACTGGGAAAGTCCTGCAGAAGTAGGAGTTGAATTGAGCCTTGAAGGACCCCAGGGAAGCATCCAGGAGATGGAAGTGAGGAGTGAGAACTGGTTCCAGGCATAGTGGAGAGAAATGGTGAAAAGGGAGCGATTTGGGAGGTGGAGGGCTAGGACTTTTAGGATTCAGTTGAACAAAGTTTTATGATGTGTTGAGGGCATTTTGCTAGGACTTTGCCAAGAGGTAGGTTGGCTCTGACTCTTAAAAGACCTACACAAAGAGATTCAATTAAATGAACATTATAGTACATGCGGTGCTGACTGGGAGGTTAGAGAGAAGGTTTAGAAGAGACATGGTCCTTACCCATATGACCTGATAAAAATCTTTTTAGGAGGAAGAAGGGTGTGATCATATGAGTAAAAGCAAGAATGTTTTATTCCAAGAATGGTCAGTAGACCAATTTGACTAGACCTAGTGCCAATGGGCTGCTTTTCTTTTTTAAAGACAAATCTGCTGTGTTTAGGTAAACTGGAAAGAGCCAGTGGGGGGGGGGGAGGGGGGAGAGACAGAGACAGAGACAGACAGAGACACAGAGAGATTGATTAAAGATACATGAAAGGGAATTATTCATGGAGCCAAGTCCAGGGCAAGGGATGGAATCACTGAATCCTACCTGTTAGGCCTGCACTCAGACATGGGACTCTAATAATTGTAAGAAAAACCCAAATGAAATATCTTCCATTAAGCCCTCCTTGATTACCTCTGCCAAAGATGATCTTTGAATTCTCTTGTCACTATTTTACATCTTTCTTATGGTGTTTATTTTATTTGGAAGAAGTGTTATTCAAGACAATAAGCATTTATTCTATATGTCAGGCTCTGTGCTAATAATACAAATAGACTTAACTTTTTTGTTTTGACAGGTGTTTGTCAAAGGCCATCAGTGGGCATTTCCTTCACCTATGGCACTACCTGGGTACTGAGCACACTGCCTGAGGACTGGAAATATGGCAGATATACAGCCTGAGAATAAAAAGAGGGATCTTCCTCCATGGATGACAGCCCAGGTGCCTGGGAGGAAATCAGTACCAATGTGGAGACCAGCTAAGAGGAAAAAGATCACAGTGCAGGCAGCAGATCCATCATCAAGGTGAGTTTTGCAGAGAGCTGCTATTCATCAACAAAACCTCTGTGGTCTAGAACCATCTTGGAGGAGCAGTGGATAAAAGAACTGGGGGACTTTCTGGTTAAGAAGTTAGGTGGACACTATGGGCAGTGGTATTTCCAGAAGTTAGAAAAAGTCTATTTCATGGTTTGTTGCTCCTATCCATTGGCCCCTCCAGGGTCATATCCCTCATTCCTTGAAACATTTATTTTTGGTTCAATTGATAAAAATCCTGCACCATAAGAAATGATGAGCAGATTAATTTTTTCAAAATCATGTAAAGATGTGAAATTATGAAAAGTGAAATGAGTAGAATCAAGAGAACATTATATACAGCTATAGAATTAATGCTTGAAGAATACTTGTGAATGTCCACCTCCAGAGAAAGAACTGATAAATAGAAACACAAAAGACAAAGTTGATATGTACATTAAAAAAAGAAGAAAAATCTATTTTTCCCTTTTCCTACCACTGGAAAAAAGAAAAAGAAAACCTTTGTGACATGCACAATCAAGCCGATTCAAATTCCCTAGCAGGCCATTTTCAGACAATACATATTTCTTTAGCATCCTGAGTCCATCACTGCTTATTCAAGAGGTAGGCAGCATTCTTTGTCATTTATGGAGTCATGGGCCACCATTGCACTGAACTCAGTCCTTAGGGCTTTTAAAGTTACTTGTCTTTACAGTTTTGTTATTATATAAATTGTTTTCCTGGTTCTCACTTTATTTGACATTTATTTCATACAAGTTTTTCAGATTTCTCTGAAACTATCTCATTTGTTTTTATGGCATAATAGTATTCCATTATGTACCATAATTTGTTCAGCCATTCTCCAGTTGATGGGCACTCTCTTACTTTCCAGTTTGGAACTTTCTCTTTCTTCATCTATCAGTACACCTCTTTGTAGAAGGGGAGCATCCAAGAGTGTTTGTCTATTCCTATTCAGAAAGACCTCATAGATAGGAAAGTTCAGGTTCCTTCACAGGACTGCAGCATTTTAGAGATCTCAGGAGCCCAAACTATACTCCCACAAATATTTCCCACAAAACATAAAAACAAGTGTTCAGCTTCTGAAGACTGACAGTGAAGGGCTACATGTTTTCCCTTACATTTGAATGTAAGCTTCTTAGAGAACAAAAGAAAATCCAGAAGGGCACCCAGACAAGGAAGACAGGCTTGAAATTGATGTCTTGAATGTATTACACTTAAAAAAAAAAGGAAATTATTCCGAATAGAATAAACATTTGAATCCACAAATCAAGTGCAGCTCTCTCTGTCCTTTGTATATGGAAAATACTTATGTTTCTTGGTATTTGTTAAGTTCTTAATAATAAAAAAATGAAGATTATTTTTAAAAAGTAAATTCTTTGAGAATAGGAGCTGTTTTGATCTATTTTAGTATCCCCAGGGCTAGTGCAGCTCCTGGCACATTATAGGGGCTTAATAACTGCTTGTTGATATAATGATTTAAAGGAAACCCATCCTCTTGTGTGTATTGTTAGGAAGGTTTCCTAGTCAAAACTGTGTTCTTCTCTTTGCATTCTCCACCCATTCTTTTGAGTTTTGCCCATTGAGGCCATATAGAACAAGTCTCATTCCTGGCTACCGCTTAAAAACTTAGAGCTGTCTTTTGGTTCTGATCTCACACACCTATTTTTGTCTCATCTCTCTTCTCCAGGCTTCTACTAATCTAATCCACAGTCACTTCATGCAGAAAACATTTCATTAGCACTTACTATGTCTAAAAAATGTGGCTTGATGAAGAGGTAAAGGTACATGAGATAGGATGCCTTCCCCTTGTTGCTTTTTAGTGTTTTTCAGTCCTTGGAGGACCTATGTTGTACCTAGAGAATCACCTGTCAGTGGAAAATGTAGTGAACACCGATGACAAGCCAGGTGTCATCCAAGATCCATAGTTAATCATGTTATTTTTAGTTGCTTGAGGGATTTGACTTTTCTTTTGTGCATATGTGTCTCTTAAAATGTCAGTTGGATATATGTGAAGGACATATGACAGGGAAAGGCAGGGGCTAAACAGTAGTTTCCCATTTAAATTCCTCATCCCTAGGCTCCAAAGCCTATGTGGAACTAGCTGTTCAGATCAGGAGGATGGGTGTGCTCTCATTCTTGGCTTGGAATACGCCACTCTCAACTCCAGTTCCCCTGTTTACCTGCCTGAGACTCACCTTGTATCCATCTTTGCCTTCATTTCTTTTTCAGTCTTCACCCTATCCGAACTGTGTACTTCATGAATGAAGCAGAACTGGTGGATGTTGCTCTGGGTGTCCTGGTTGAGGTAAAGACCTTTTATACTAGTGGATGCTGATTTGTATCTTTGTGGCAGAAAACTCTTGGGAGTAGATTTGAGGTCTTTAATGTTATTGAAAATAGTATTAGCATTCCTGATTGACTCAATGTGATCTCATTGGGAGTCAGGGAGAAGGAACAAGCATTTATTAAGCATCTATAATGTGCCAGGCATTGTGCTAAGTGTCTTTCAAATATTATCTTATTTCATCTTCACAATGACCCTGGGCAATAGGTGCTATTATGTTCCCTGTTTTATAGATGGGGAAACTGAGCAGAGGTTAAGTGACTAAGGTTCTGGGGACTGGATTGAACTTGGATCCTACTGACTCCAGGTCCAACCTTTCCTCCACTGTGCCACCTAGCTGCTAGTCTATGTAGTGGTCTTCAAGTGTTTTGTTTGTTTGTTTGTTTGTTTGTTAAACCTTTACCTTCCATCTTGAAGTCAATACTGTGTATTGGTTCCAAGGCAGAAGAGTGGTAAGGGCTAGGCAATGGGGAAGTGCTAGGAAGTGTCTGAGTTCACATTTGAACCCAGGACCTCCCATCTCTGGGCCTGACTCTCAATCCACTGAGCTACCCAGCTGCCCCCCTTCAAATGGTTTTTGATCATATATCCCTATTTATAATTTTCTTCCCTTGTGGATGTGTGAGGTAGTATTGATTTTGCCCATGGAATCTACACCTGTGCTGTGGACACTTGGGGAAGAGTTGGGTTATAATTGCCATGAAGCTTCTCAAAAGGGAAAGGATGGAGAGAAAGGGTGTAAATTCCATGACTGACTGTTGTGGGGAATGTGATATGTGATTCATCTTCCCACTCTCTGATTGGTTGATCACATACTCCCTGGGGTTAAGCTACAACCTACATGGGGTTAGGCTGCAGCTCCTACTTTGGAGGATGCTGATCTGGAGGCAGGAGAACTGGACCTTTGTTCAAGTCCTGGCTTTCAGTAGTTGTGAGTTTGAGGGAAAAGTTTTTTCTTCTGTCAGTTTTTTTGTCCGTGAACAATTATTTTTAAAATGGTGGGAAATTCTTACGTTGTTTGCCTTACAAAGTTGTGATGAGGAATCATCAAAATAAAATATGGAAAATTATGTGACTAAATTGGGGAGTCAAGGGCACAGTTTCTAGTCCTGGTTCTGCCACTGATTAATGGGGTGAAGGGTATGTTATGTGAACCTTTGGGCCTCAGTTCCCTTACAAAATGTGGAAGTTGGCCTAGATCAGAGTTCTTCAACTTTTTGTAGCTTAGATCCCCTTTGGCAGCCTGGTGAAGCCTATGGGCTCCTTCAAAGTAGGTTTTTAAATGCAATAGATAAAATTCCCATGATTTCAAATAAAACCACTTGAATTGAAATATAGTTACTAACATATTTTTAAAACCAGGTTCACAGACACTAAGTTAAGAACCTCTGGACTAAATCACCTATAATACTTTCCAAACTTTATGAATCTTGGACATATTTTAAAAATGTTACTCTCAACCAAGAAGTCTTCTCCCTCCCAACTTTCCCACCTATAATAATGGTGATGAAGATGATGACAGCTGACAGTTCTTAGTTCTTTTAATGTTTGCAGAGGATTTCAGTGCATTCTTTGATTTGGACCTTGCATCACCCCTGTGAGGAAGTGGTCCTATTATTGGAATTTTTCCAAGGTCTCTAAAGCTTAGGCTCATAGAGATGAATTTCCTGCCTGGAGTTAGACAGCTAACAAGTGTCAGATGTGATTCCTGAATCCTGGTCTTGCTGACTCCAAGCCAATATTCTCTTTCTCTTGCTCCATGCAGCTGGCCACCACTCATCTTCCTGGCTTCTCACCTACTTGTTTTTCTTCCTCCTCTACAAAACGGAGCTAGGAAGAATATGGATTTCTGTGTGTCTGTGTGTGTATCTGTAAGGCCTGTTGACTTTGTTCTGATAACGCTATCTCTGTGTTGGGAGATAGGACGAGTGGGGAAGAATTCAACTGTTAGGCATGTCTGTGATTTCTTAATGGGCTTCCTTTCCTCCTTGAGTTCCTTTGAAGTTCTTTGACTCTGCCCATTTGAGAAGGGTTCTGCCTAATGAAGTTACTCCTTCCTATTTCCCCCCTTTCCCTTCTTTCTGTTTTGGGACTTGAAGCTGACTTCCTCTTCTCCTCATCAGAACAATTCAGAGGTGTGTATGTGTGAGGAGAGGCAGAGAGAAGGGGAGTGGGGAGGAAATGTAGATGGTATGGAGGAAGATGGTGAGGGGGGAAGGAATGATTCATGTAGATCATCAGTCATTTGGGAATCCAGTGAAATAATGGCCCAGAAATTACCCTGGATTGGTAGGAATCTTGTGTCCTATACAGATAAACTAGAAAGTCAGTAAAAATACTGTTCTTATTGTTTCTCTTCATCTGCAGTGCCGTAAACAGGAAAAGCCCTTGGAGCACACATTGCTGCTGGGAACTGATAAGGACCAAACTGCACAGCCTGAGTCTCCCTGGGCTTCTGGGAGCAGGAGTGATGGAGAGGAGGAGGTGGATGATACCCCTCAAACACATCCCTCAAGCAAGCAGGAGTGTTCTGCCTCTGGCTACAAGAAGGGCTCAGGAGATGAAGAGAATGAAGATGCTTTAAAATACGTGAGGGAGATCTTTTTCAGCTGAGAAGATAGTTGAACTTTTTAAAATACTTTTTGTTTTGGGTATGTTGGAATTCTTCCTTGTCCCTAGTTGCTGATTCTGACCAGTAGGGGATGCAATCGACCAGTGTCTCCCTAGGTATCTTCAGAGTAGGCCTTTAGGCCTGGGCATGAAATCAGGGCCATTGGATTGATTGATAGATGATTATGTGGTAGTCAGAGGTTAAGTCGGTGGCCAGAAAGTCTTCATAGTTTTGGTGGTCAGTCTCTGCTTCATTGTTAAGAATCCTCGGGAACCTCCATGATTGTCAGATTCTGGGGAAAACTGACCCAAATCTATCAACATCTAGCTAGATGACCTCTGGGAACCTTTCTAGCACTCCATTAAGACTAGAAGGTTTATAAGGTTCTTTTCAGCTTGAAATCTATGAAAGAGTGCAAGTGTTTTCAATGCCTTAGGCAATGACTCTGGTGCTGTTTCCTGGTTATTTCACTCTCCTTTACCTCTGTTGCTGCAATGGCCTTGAAGCAGATCTTGGCATTTTATATTTCTACAGTTAGGGATTCAAGTATATTCTGAATTTGTCCTCTCTAGAATTTGCAGAGTTATGATCCTAAGCTGATTGTATTTTTTTTCAAAGTTTCATCACTAGTATAAAGCAAAGTCTTGTTACCAGGCTAGCTAATGATGCCAATGTCTGATCTACCCCAGGTTTATGGCATTTTCCCAGACTACCTGTTTAAGTCATGCAAAAAATTAAAAAATTAAAAGCTTCCAGAAATACCAGCAATTCATTTGGTATCATATTTTCAGTTTCAGAGCTTCCTTCAGGCCTGAATCAGCTGTAAAAATTGTGGCTTTTGGGGGCAGCTGGGTAGCTCAATGGATTGAGAACCAGGCCTAGAGATGGGAGGTCCTGGGTTAAAATATGGCCTCAGACACTTCCCAGCTGTGTGACCCTGGGCAAGTCACTTGACCCCCATTGCCTAGCCCTTACCACTCTTCTGCCTTGGAGCCAATACCTAGTATTGACTCCAAGACGGAAGGTAAGGGTTTAAAAAAAATTGTGACATTTGAAAAAAAAATGTTCTGTTTGTGTTGAGTGGAAGCATTATTCGGATGAAATGAAAATACAAGAAAATAGAGTGAGCCAACCATCTTGCAAAAACTAAACATTGCTTTGTAGTGTGTCACAAAGAGATACCTAACAGTGAATTGGTGAAAAAATCCTTAAATTCCTTTCCCAACATGATGTACAATTCTAAAAAATCAAAACAGGATAGGAAAAAGTCATAGATGTTAAATTGATTAAAGAAAAAGAACTGTGGGATTGAAACATTCCCCCTTAGTGATTTGTATTAATAGTATGATCCTTTAAAAAAAATTAAAATTAAAGATGTTTCACTAAGACAGGAGCTGATGACAGTTTCAGATTTTTCAGAATCAAGAGGTATAGCTGAAAGAACACTAGCCTTGGAGTCAGGGTGCTTGGGTTCTAAAGCCCAGGCTCTAACACCTATTCATTGTATGTGACCTTGAGCAGTGACTTCACTTTCCTGATTCTTAGTTTCTGGGTCTGTAAAATGGGGACAAGATTTGTTCCAGTTACCTCACAGAGAACACTTTGTGAATCATTAAGACCTATATAACTTTGAGACATCCTAATGCAGCCATCTGATCACTGGTTCTACTTCCTCCAGAGATGCCAACCACACCATGTCTCAGTTTTAGTAAACAATCTTGAGTTGCTGTAGCTGAAAATCCAACTGGGGGCCAGTTTGATAGGCTCTCTCCAAGAGCTTCTTTGGACTCAGGCAGCAGAGAGAGACTTGATTGAATCCATCATTGAGTCCTCACTAAAAACTTTCCTAGTTTTATTGGACCATAGAGCTTGTCCTGCCCTGATGCAGTCTTTAAAAAGCCATTATTTGCACATGATGATGAGGTTGGGGTAAGGCTTTAGGAGAGGAACAGAGGATAAAACACTCTAGGGCCTGGACCTGCAGTCTTCATTTGCCTAGAGAATTCACATGAGGAAATTCCCTCTTGCAGTGCAGGTTTTGCACTGTAAAGCAGTAAGTGGCTAAATGACTTGTCCAGAGGTTACATAGCCATTATGTGTCAGAGGCTGGAAGGCTGGACGTGCACTTTGGCCTCCTTAGCTCTTGGGCCATCTCTATCCATCACATCACACTGAGTCATGGTTGTTTTTCTCTCTAGACTCCATGGGACCAGGGGGAGGGAAGAATGGAGGTACATAACTAGGTGTGGCAGTTCATCCTGAGTTCGTGCAGAAGTGAGAGGAGGATCAAATCTTCATCTTCCCTCCAGGGTCCATTGAAGGAGGAGACTGCCTTTTACTCTGCAGCTTCTGTCAGTCAGTGGTCTTAGCAAGCTGTGGAGCAATATCTCCACAGGAGCAAATAGAACCCTTCTCAACTGATGCCAATTCCTGGGAAAGAAAGAAGAACCCTCTTCTGGTTCTTTGGATATTTTTTTGATGCCAGTGCCCCATGGGCTCTTTATTAACCTTTTGTTGTCTGCAATTTTTGCTATTGGACTGGCCCTTCTCTTTTTCCTATCATAAAAGGCCTTGGTGAAGTTTTATACATTGCTCCTTGCTTGCAAGTCATTATTGCTGTTTCTCTGGTCCTTTGATTCTAGAGGCTGACTGATGAGGTGAAAATTCTTTTGATCTTCCCCCATACTGGAATCCTCATTTATTTTAGTTCTCTATCTCCCCAGTTCCTATCCTTGTCTTCTTTTCTCTTCCAATTCTCCCTCTGGAATTCCTACTCTTTGAATAAGTTTTTATTTATATCTTCATAAATAAAATTTACCTTTCTTTCATTTGCTTTTATATTACCTAAATTTCCCACTCTAGTTCCTCTACCCCATACCTACCTCCTCCCAGAGAACTGTCTTTTATAATAAAAAAAGAGAAAAAAAACTGAATGATATAAAAAGTTGGATAGTATATATAATATTAACATCTTATAAGATCTTTTTAAAAATAAAATTTTATTGGTATATTTTATCTTTATATTTAGATTTATGTGTATTTATCTTTATGGTTAGATTATACTTAGATTTTTCTTTGTATCTCTCCATCATCCAACAGAGTTATCCCTAATAATAAAGATTTTCCCAAGGTCTTAATCATGTCAACCAGGTATGGAGATCCCTAAATATCAGGTAAGGAATTTGTATATTTTTCTAAAGGAAATGGGGAGTCACTAGCTTGGGAGTGCCATAGTCAGACCTATGTGTTAGAAAATTATTTTGGAAACTAGTCAGATTTGAGAAATTCAGGGAACAGAGCTACAGTCAGATGAATCTTGTAATGAAGAAAAGGGAATATGTGCAAGAGACAATGTGGAGATGCAGCTAGATATTTCAGGCCACATGCGATTGTGGGTTCAAATCTGGCCTCAGTTGTTTCCTAGTTGTGTGACCCTGGGCAAGTCATTTAACCCCAACTGCCTACCTCTTATCATTCTTCTACCTTGGAACTAATCCTTAGTGTTAATTCCAAGACAAAAGGTAAGGGTATTTAAAGAAAAAAAAAAGACTGTGGAAGCCCTTGTCATGGATGTAGAAGGGATTCATACTTTATTTTGGTGGGCCACAAGAATATGGATGGTGGTCTTTGATTGATACTTGGATGGCTGACAGTTCCCAATTACAAATGATTGGAAATTAGTTGTTGGAAATAGAATGGACAAGGATGTAAAAGGTAAAGTAGAGAAGATACATAGGATACAATCAGGACTGATAGAGTATAGGTTGTTATTACAAATACTTTGGGAAGGGATCTGGGGCTCACTTGGGCGCTCCAGTTAGCAACTTCTAGGATTTTGAGCATTAAACAATAGAGCATTATGGAAGCCTGAAATCTGCTTCCCACTAGGTAAACCTTCCTTAAGAGAAAATGTAGTTTTATATAGGTTGGAATTAATCTTGAAGACTTCTCATTAGTCATACCATGGTTTATTCTCCTCTCCCTATGAGTTTTCTCATAGGAATATGATTTTGACTCATTTTGTTCTTGAGTTTCTGAGTTGAACATCAAACTAGACTCATATTTAGGTCTCTACAACATAAAAAGTGGGCTCTCAACTCCCATGTAAATATTCCGGCTAACAAAATATCAAATATGGGATAGTCTTTAATCCAATCAAAATAATGAAAAAGATGCATAAACATTCAAAACCTTTTTCTCCTTCAGTATCCCAGGGATGACACGGTAGTCCAGACTTAATAATACCACCCCAGCTAGAGCCAGAGAAAGAAATCAGGGTTGCTGGAGAGTCAGGCAACCCGCTTCTACTTATTGTGGCAGCCTTACTTCCCAAGGACCTACATGATCCTCCCGACTTAGCATTTCTCTTGCACCATTTCCTTCCCTGCTCCAGCTTGCAAAACGTACCTGGGAGTCAATAACTCATCTCTACTGTTCCCAGACCTTCACAGGCCCCATAAACTGACAGTCCCAATAAAAGGCAAGACCTGGGTTTGTTACTCCATGTGGTGGCCCTCTGTTCCTTGGTTTTAACTCCTACTTGGTCCCAAAACTCTTCTACCCGCTTGCAGCTCTCCAGCTCTTCCTCTACTTCTTCCCTGCTTCTGGCTGAATTCCTATAATGCCTGGTTTGTTCCAGGAACTTGTCACTATTTTGCAGTTGCCATTTCTGTGTGTCTGTGGATGGACCATGCTGATGTTCAAGGCACCCCTCCCAGGACCTGAGCTGCAGTCTCAAAATAGCCTTCCTGCTGCTTACTCATGTGACCTCTAGGCTCACCTTCAAGGCTAATCCCCAAGGGTGTGGCCAGATTTCTGAACTCTAAGGAACCATCAACAGTGTGCAGTCCAAGGGACATGGGAGCTCTCACGTCTCACCTTAATGAGAATTTTATACCTAGTGCCAAAATAAAGACATCAACCAACAGTGGAGACAAAAGGATGATAACCCCGAGAGAATAGGATGGAGAATGGGCACATCTACTTTGTGCAAATCCTTTAATTTTTTTAAAATTTAAATTAATTTAGTCAATTTGGAACATTATTCCTTAATTACAAGAATCATATTATTTCTTTCCCTCCCCTACCTCCACCCTTCCCATAGCCGATGCGCAATTCCACTGGGTATTACGTGTGTCCTTGATCAGAACCTATTTTCCATGCTGTTGATATTTGCATTAGGATGTTCATTTAGAGTCTATATCCCCAATCATATCCCTTCGACCCATGTAATCAAGCGGTTGTTTTTCTTCTGTGTTTCTACTCCCACAGTTTTTCCTCTGAATGCGGATAGTGTTCTTTCTCATAAATCCCTCCCAGGTGTTCAGGATCATTGCATTGCTGCTGGTAGAGAAGTCCATCACATTCAATTGTACCACAGTGTATCAGTCTCTGTGTACAATGTTCTCCTGGTTCTGCTCCTCTCTCTCTGCATCAATTCCTGGAGGTCGTTCCAGTTCACATGGAATTCCTCCAGTTCATTATTCCTTTGAGCACAATAGTATTCCATCACCATCATATAACACAATTTGTTTAGCCACTTCCCAATGGAAGGGCATCCCCTCATTTTCAATTTTTTGCCACTAAAAAGAGTGCAGCTATGAATATTCTTTTTCCTTATTATCCCTTTGTGGTACAAACCCAGCAGTGCTATGGCTGGATCAAAGAGCAGACAGTCTTTTAGCGCCCTTTGGGCATAGTTCCAAATTGCCCTCCAGAATGGTTCAAATTCTTTAAATTTTGATAAATGCATAATATTTTTAAATGGTGGCCCCAGTCTGACACATATGCACACATATTCCTATAAGAAGAATGTGATTAGATTAGGAACACATTTCACTCACAAAGCCCCACGGTGCTGGAGATGAAGTCACACAGCCTATCAGTTCCCAATTCCAATCCTAACCAGACTAATAACCATAGGGGTAGGGTGTGGGGTGTGGGAAAAGAAGGAAAGAGATGTTGATCTGCCTGTGTGACCTTGGGCCAGTCACTTCTCTGGGCCTTAGTTTCCTTGCCTGTAAAAATTGGCAAATTTGACTAGAAGATTTCCTAGCCTCCTTCTAGCTTTAATAACCTGTGGCTGTGTGATCCTATGAGGAGTGGCCAGCTCACCTTCAAAAACAAGGCCAGACGGAGACAGATTGAGAAATTCAGTCAGGCATTCCATTTCCCAAGTTATCATTTTACTGTCATCTCTTACTTGCTGTGTGATCATGAGCAAGCAACTTTTTATGCCAGTTTCTTCATGTATAAGGCTGAGATCATACACTGCCTCACAGTTTTTATGAGAAAAATGCTATGTAAGCTTTAAAAGTGCTATGTCAAAGTGAATTATAATGAATTATGTGGCCCGGCAGGGGGCTAGCCCGAACCCCTCCTTACCTGGACAACCAACCTTGGTCAAATCAGTTCTCTGGACCCAATTTCCCTCCTTGGCAATGAATTTTCCCTAGGACATAATTTGGAGGAACTTTCTGTTAACCAGGCTAAGGTGATAAACAGGAAGGATAACAACAGAGAGATTTTAATCTGACCTATCACATGTGGATCTAATATGTAAGGGCATGTGTAGCCTGTGTAGATTCTGTATATCCAGTTGGATTGTATAAGTGCAGCCAGCAGGGAGGCAGGGCCGGTGTCTCTAGAATCCAGCCCACCTCTTTAATCGAGACTTGGATTCCTGCCTGGAGGGGTTAACCCTAAATTCGTGCTCTGGAGTATACCCATCTCTTGTTTTATTGTGCTTAGAAGATAGAGCCTTTTTGGCAAATTGAAAGTTTGTGACAACCCAGTAGTCAAGCAAGTCTACTGGGCCATTTTTCCAATAGCATATCATGTCTGTGTCCCATTTTGGTAATTCTTGCGTTATTTCAGACTTTTTCATTATATCTGGGGTGTGTGTATAAAACACAATAATAAAAAAAGATAAATGATTTTGATGCTATTTTTTGTTTTTTTTGGGGGGGGGGTCACAAACTGCCCTCCTATAAGATGGTGAACTTAATTGGTAAATGTTGTGTGTGTTCTGATTGCTTTGCTGTTCCTACATTTCTCTCCCTCTCATTGAGCCTCCCTATTCCCTGAGACACAACAATATTGAAATTAGGCCAAATAATAACCCTATGATGGTTTCCAGATGTTCAAGTAAAAGGAAGAGTCAATTTATTTGATAAATTTATTGTCTTTTTACTTTAAAACACTACCACAGCCCCCCCAACCTTCAGCAACTACCACCCTGATCAGCCAGCAGCCATCAACATCAAGGCAAGACCCTCCATCAGCAAAAAGATTACAATTTACTGAAGGCCCGGATGCTAGTTGGCATTCTTTTAGCAATAAAGTATTTTTATATTAAAGTTTATACATTTTTACACATGATACTTAACATGTACACTTAATAGAATATAGTATGATGTAAACATATTTTTATAAGCACTTGGAAAACAAAAATTCCCGACTCACTTTGTTGTGATAGTCTGGTTAGGAAACCAGCCTGCAATATCTCTGAAGTATGGCTTATATTGGATTATGCTCTGTCTCTCTGTCTCCAATTCTCTCTTAAACACACAAGTCCATTTATTTGATCTCCTAAATATTGTGACAACACAATTTTTAGGTTCAAGAAACTTTTCTGGCCACTAGCTCTTCAAATGGGAGGGTACTCCCAATTTATATCTATAAGTCTTCTACCAAATGCTAGTTTTACAAAAGACCCTCGCAGATAGTGAGCAAGCACAAACCAAAATATATATATATGTATATATCTGAAGTTACACAAATTAAAATATACCAGAAAAGCCATAGAGTGACCGAGTTTTCTCCCACTGAGGGTCAGACGTCTGAGCTAAACTGAGAGACCTCAGTTTCATTGAAAGGGAAACATCTGTATGTCTCCAGCTCCTCAAAGTCTTTTCTCTTCCCAGAGAATTTGTTTCTTAAAGAAAGATATAAAAAGTACCTCAAAGCCTTAACCTACAGAAATGTGATTTATAGAAAAGACCCAGGAAGAAATAACTGTTGTTTTGGGGATCTTCCTAGAGTATGTGCTGGTTGAAAATCTGATTGTAGATGGGTTGTCTAAGGCAGAGGAGAGGGAAAAGATCACAGGGCTAGGGACGTAAGCTTAGGAAATGTCCATAGTGAGACAGCAGGAGGAGGAAGAAGGGGGATAGGATGAGGACACTAAAGGAATAGCCAGAGATAGGAGAAACACAAATTGTACTTTCTCCCGTGGCAGGGCTGGAATCAGAAAACAGACGGAGTAGACATTGTGTCTAGAAAGAGATACACGATATTTCTTGGGCTACAGATCTACATCTTGACAGCACCTCAGAGTCTGAGGAACCCAGTTTCTAAAAGAGAGTTAGAATGAATTCCATTCTCCAGGTGCCTTTATTACCCCACCAATCCAAGGTCTTTCTGTGGGCAGCTAGACGGGACAGTGGATAGGGTGTCAGGCCTGAAGTCAAGAAGACTCATCTTCCTAAGTCAAATCTGGTCTCAGACACCTATTAGCTGTGTGACCCTGGGTAAGGCACTCTCCTCCTGTTTGCCTCTATTTCCTCATCTGTAAAAGGAACATATTTCTCTTCTGAGAAAACCCCAAATGCTGTCACCTGCCTGAAAAACAACAAAATAGGCCTTCTCATACTTATTTTGTGGAAGGAGGGAAAGACCCAAGAGATAGGTATGGAGAAGAGTTCATCTAATTTTACTCTTCCTAGATTTCCTCATCTTCACTGATCCTTGGAAATGATCCTGGGGCCTTGAAGGCCTGTCTCTCTCCTAAATCATCAAAGGCGTGTCTGATGACAGTAAGAAGCAGAAGTAGTAACATGACTTCGGCCCCAACCAGGGCAAGAAACTCAGCACCCAGCTCTGAGGGTTGGATCCACCGACAGATGTAGGAGAGGAAGAGCAGAAGTCCGAGGAGCAGCAGGATTGCAGAAGCCCCCAGCAACACCACCACCAGCTTCCACTTATCCTCATTCCCAGGGCAGTGGACCAGCAGAAGAGATAGCGAGGCAAACAGGATGAGGACCAGGGCCCCATAGACGCCCAGCCTCGCTAGGGCAAGGCCACTCTGGGATACCCCTAGCTTCTCCAGCTCGGGGAACTGATGACACAGGAGAGAATTTGAACTCTCGTTCCACAGGCAGAAGTTGTAGAAGCCAATTTTCTTGGTGGGTAGGTCAATGAGGTTGCCTGACTTCCAGAGCAGGGCATAGAGCAGCAGGGAAAACACCGCAGTATGGAGGAGAGCGATGCTCGGGGCCAAGAACAGCCGGCAGCCTTTGGACTTAAGGGCCGTCATCTCCATCTTGCCCCTTTCTCCAATCTTCCTGAGCAGTAACTTTCCTAAGGACCTGAAATAAATAGCAACACCAGTGAATGCTTCCCCTTTCACCTGCTGTCTACATGCACCTGCTCTCTCCCCCTGAAATACACACAAGTCCCAGTTTTCCAGACACAAGACAAGCTATTAGCTGGACCATCCATGGACAACGATTGTCAAAAGCATCTGGGATTAGGATCAGCCTCATGACTCGTCAGACTGGGTGGCAGGCAGGCTTTAAGGTGTGATTTAAGGAAGACCAAGAAGGCACCAAAGGTCCAAAGGAATAGGCAAGAGTCAAGCCTAGAGATGGGAGATCCTAGGTTCAAATCTGGCCTCAGACACTTCCCTGGGCAAGTCGCTTGACCCCCATTGCCTAGCCCTTACCGCTCTTCTGCCTTGGAGCCAATACACAGTATTGACTCCAAGATGGAAGGTAAGGGTTAAAAAACAAAGGAACAGGTAAAACTTGGCATTCCTTAATTAGAAATGAAGTCTTCTTAATTAGGAATTAGCAATATTTCTATTTTACAGGTAAAGGAACTAAGGCTCAGAGAGGTCAGTTGACTCATCGAAGGCCAAATAATAATGTCATAAGGACTTCAACCTGCATTTGTATGAATTTAAGTCCACTACTTTTTCTATCCTAACATATTGAATCTTATAATAAACTGGTTAGTCTTTCCATTTGGGATAATATAAACAGCTGCTTCCTGGAATGATTGAAGCTCTCTGTGATGCATACCTAGTATGGTATGAGACTCCAGGCCATGCCATAAAAAAAGGGTAATTTCACTCCTCTACTTAAGAAGTAATTATAGTTTAAAGGGCAACTCTAGACAAGGGTTTGAGCTGGCTCAGTTGTTAGATCCAACAGCCTTTTCTCAAGCTTCTTTCTTGCTGCCCTCTGTGTTGTCCCTCTTGACCTGGAAACACTGTAGATCACCCTCTCCTCCTGGATACTCTCTTCTCTCCGGTTTTTGGGACCCTGCTTCTTCTGCCTCTGCGACTGTCCCTTCTTGGGCTCCTTTGCTGGATTTTTATCGAGGCCATGGCCACTAAGAGTGGGTGTCCCACTAGGTACTCTCTTCTCTCGCTACACTCCTTCACTTGGTGATCGGATCACCCCACGGAATCAGTCATCATCTCTACGCTGATGACTCTTATCCAGCCCTAATTTCTGCTGACCTCTAGTTCTGAATCTCAGACATCTCCCATTGGATGTCCAGTAGACAACTTTAACTCTGCATGTCCCAAACTAAACTTGTTCTCTTTCCCCCTGAACCCTAGCCCCCTCCCCACTTCGCTGTCCCCGTGGAGGGCACCACCATCCTTCAGGTCCCCCTGGCTCGCAGTCTGTGCGTCGCCCTTTCTCTCTTTCATTCTTCCCGTGTTCAATCTGTTCCTGAGGCTTGTCTGTTCTACCTTTGCAGCATCTTTTCATTTGCTTCCCTTCTCTCTTCCAGCAATAACAACAATACTAAAAATTATGTGCCAGGTGCTTTACAATTATTATCTCAATTGATTCTCACAACAGCCCAAGGAGTTTAGTGCTATTGGTATCCCAGTTTTATAGATGAGGAAACTGAGGCAAATACAGGTGTTATACAGCTATTGTCTGAGGGGTCCTCTCCATCGTTAGAGAATACTTTGTTGACTTATGCCCTGTGCAGAGTGACTTTTTTGATGGTGGCAAGAACATTCCCCCATTTTCTTTTCCCGCTTTGCTTAATATTTAACATTTTAAATCAGATTAATCATGATTGAAAATCAGAGTTAGCTCACACTTGTCTTTCTGTAGGCTACTACATGATAATGAACAGATGAAGGAGACAAGGGTTATTTTCCAGCATATATGACCCGTCCACCTGTGGAGAGGGGGAGGGGTGGATGGATTGATGGACTATCTCTTGATTAGCTATCCCCAATTAAAGATGTCTTGGGATGGTCAGGGGAGGGGCTTGGCCTAGAAATCTATGTATTAGGCTGCCTGACCCAGCTCTGGCCATCCCTGGTCCTGAGAGAGCCATGGAGACCTAGGCCACTTTATCGGTTATGATGCGGGCCTGATACAATCAATACATTTGTTCTTACCGAAAGATCCGTGTCTCAAGATCATTTTAATCAGCAATTCTCTGGAAGTTGTGAAGAGGTCGTTTGGCAAAGTAGGTGACTGACTACCTTCTACAAGATTTAAGTTCCTTCTTATTCACTTTGCCCCCTTTTTGCCAGGTGTGGGAAGGGTAGACTTTGTAGAAATACTGATGTGGAAGAAGATGGGGAGTCCATTTCCAGGAGAGTCAGGGAACGGAAGTGGCTCGGAGAGATTTTGAAATTTGTCAAGACAGCCTGTAATTGGAAGGCCAGGCAGGAGAGAAGCTGTAAACGCAGTAAATGGGAAGTTCTTCAAATGACTCTGGAAGTATCCAGAAAGGTATTTGTAGGCCTCGGCTCCTATCCTAGGGGGGTGGGCTCTGTTCTTGCTTGGCATTCAATGAGCCAGAAGGCCTAATTAGGGCCCTGGCTGATTTTGTCCCTGGACACCGGCCTTGATCTGGAGATGAGGCTGGAGACAAGTCTCCCGGAGTCCGAGAGTCAGGGAGTTTGGGCATAAGGGAGCCTGGGAGTCTGTGCCCATACTGGACACAAATATGGGGCCTGGAAAGATGTTAATGATAACTAAGGGCTCAGGAGGATGAGATGTAAAGAAATGTGGCTCCCAGCATTTCAGGTAACAGCAGCACAAGTCCTAGCAGGAGCCTGCTACATATTCATGAAAGACAATTGCCTGCAGGAATGCCTCTGAGGCTGTGTTTTCACTCTGCAAATCTGGAAGATTTGGGGGGGACTTTTCAGCCCCAGAGCCAGACTCTGGAAGTCAAAAACCTAGAAGTGGGAACAAAGAGTGAAAGAGAAGGCCATTCTTTTGTTTTTTTTCCTGGGAAGGAACCTACCACAGCCTGTCTCACTCCTCCACCTTCAGTTTAGCATTTCTTTATTTGTCTGACTTCAAGCCCCGCTTAAAGTGGCTTTGTAAGTCTTGTTTAGACTTAGCATCAGCCCCTAGCAAACTGCGTCACTCTCCCTGGCTTTTACTAGTTGAGTGACGTTAGGCAAATCACTTCCCTGGCCATCATTTCCTCACCTAAAAGGAGGGGTTAGATGGGTGGCCTCTCAGGACCCTTCTGGCCCTAAGTCTAAGATCCCAGGATCCTTCTTCCAGTTGGCCCTTAGAGACAGCCTGTAATTCTCCAGCAGGAAAAATCAATCACCAGAAGACCGGAGCTAGCCAGCTTTTGCTCCTGCCTTTGTCTTCTGCTTCCGGACTTCCCAGCTGACGCTTTGGGGGAGCTTTAAATTAGAAACTGAAAGCGAGCCAAAACAAAATTGTAGAGCTTTGGGGAGAGTTGTTTCCCTTGCTGTGCCCTTGAATATGGAGAACCTGAAGCGCAGCCTGAATCAGGAAAGCTTCCCCCAAAGAAAGGGTGGTTCTTAGAATAAAAACTGTGCCTGGCCTCCAGTTGTGCATGTCTGATTCCTCAAGATTACAAAGGCCTTTAAGATGGTAAAACTTCAACCTCTTTAATATCCTCCCAGTGTCGTAAGCAGGGCCTGGCATACAATAAACACTTCACAAACCCTTATTTTTGCCGGGAGACAGTAAGAATTTTTCACTGGCCAAACCAATAGTAGTTGTGCTGCCAATAGATATGCATAATAAAGTTAGGCCAGTGAGCTGGGTGGATGGAGAACCATGACCTGCTCTTTTGTTCTGGCTCAAATCATTTGATGCTAAACCAGGTGAAAGGGAAGAACAGATTCTGATGGAACTGATGGGGAGCAAGTCACAAAGAGGGAACTAAAAAGCATGCCATTAACCTAGCCATGACATGGAAGGCAAAGGACATGTGGAGATCATTTGGGAATATTCTTTAAAAATTGGTACCACTGAAATAACACAAAAGAGGTCCGCTGGGAGAGTGGGAGGAGACCCCTCTTTTACCAGGATAACGGTGCCATCCTCAGAACTACTCCTGGATAGAACATCACCCTGGATTTCTGGCTAAGATGCTATGATGTGGGGGGGATACACATGTATGTAGAGGATTCTGTAGAACAGAGGTACTTTATCAGGGTGCCATCAGCTGCCATTCCATGACCTCCTCTCGTTCAATAGCATGAAAATAGAACTTGGATTCTGTCATTCCACATTAAGGCACTATGAACCCTGGACTGGAAATCAGAACTGCTTTTAGACCCAGCTCCATCAGTTATACTTATGCTCCCTTGGCAAGTCACATAAGTTCTCTGAAACTCAGTTTACATATTTGTAAAAAACAACATCTTACTCCAACCTCTTTCTCTTAACTTCAAGTCTAATGCTTCATTAGGGCAAGGAATCTAGTCCAACTGGACTTCTCTCACACAGGGCATCGGCTTCCCATTGGCTTTTGCACTGGCCGTCTCTTAACTCTGTGTCATAGAGTTCCTTTCATCCTTTAAGACACAACTCAAGAATGAAACTATAGCTTTTTTTTTTCTTTCAGATAATTTGATGGTCTATTTAGAGAACCCTCACAATTCAACCACAAATCAGTTGAGAAAATAACTTCAGCAAAAATTACAGGATATAACATTAATCCACAGAAATAATCAGCATTTTGTGTATTATTAATAAAACCCAACAGGAAGGGATAGAAAAAATTATATTTAAAATAACTACAAAATACATCAATTATTTGAGAGTCTATCTATCAATGTAATTAGCAAGACAGAAGACTAGACACTTTTTTCTGATCTTTATAACCTCCTAAACTTTTCTAAAATAGGAACTGGGTGCAGGACATAAAGCAATTTCAACTGTTTTCAGGGTCTAGGCCAGGGATGGCAAACCTTTTAGAGATGGAGTGCTGGGCCCTGCCCCCCTCCCCAAACATACTATGCCCTGTGCCCCACCCCAGACCAGGTGCTGCACCCTGGCACCCCACCCACACCTTACTCTTCCTCACCCTACCCCAGACAGAAGGGTAGAAGTGCTTCCAACAGGCTGCTGGGCAGAAGGGTGGGTGAAGAAGGAATGTCCTCAGGTACATGGAGAGGGAGAGAGAATAGCACCTCCCCAAGTTCCTCTGGCTTTCTAGTTTTAAAAAAAAAATGACTGCAGGTGTGCCCACAGAGAGCGGGCTCTGTGAGCCCCTTTTGGCATGTGTGCCATAGGCTTGCTGTCATGGGTCTAGGCCATCGAGGACCCAAAGGATATAACAATCCAGTAAATTAACAGCATAAAAAGACTACTTGCTAATCTCTAATGGGGGAATCACATGGCATTCCCTCCTCACCACCCACTTGCCCCAGGATTGTACAAACTGATCCATGGACTTCCATTAGAACTCCTTTAGACCCATCCCCATCTTCTCCTAGAGTTTCAGTAATCCAAAATGGACTAAATGTCTGTCATCCAGGAATCAACCAAATTAAGCTTGAAGAGGCTTGCCACCAGAAGGTTAGCTTTTAGTGATAAAATCTTTTTGCTACAGTAGTTCATGAAATAGCTAGATGGCATCTAGGTGGCATAATAAAGCACTGGGGCTAGATTCCAGAAGAAATCATACTTCAGACACTGAACTACCTGTGTGGCTCTGGGCAAGTGTCAAACCTCTGTCTCAGTTTCCTCATCTGTAAAATGGGGCTAAGAATAGGGTTGTTGCAAGGATAAACTGAGATGATATTTATAAAGCGATCTGCAAACCTTAAAGCTCTACATATTGCTAGCTATTGTTATTATGAAACCAGTTATTAAGACATGGAAGGATTGCTATCTATGTCACTGGAGAAAGTACCCATGACTTTGAAATCACACATATTCTGAAGCCTGAGTAAAACTCTCTGCTCTGCCTTCATTACAGAATTGCTATCAAATGATACCACACATGTAAACTTCTCTGTAACTATAAAGCATTATGCAAATCTGAGATACTATTATAGTCAGTGATTTCATCTGCTTAGGTGGCTCACAGTGAGAAGGACCTTCTCTCAATGCAGGTTTCCTTCCTTCTTTCCTTCCTTCCTTCCTTCCTTCCTTCCTTCCTTCCTTCCTTCCTTCCTTCCTTCCTTCCTTCCTTCCTTCCTTCCTTCCTTCCTTCCTTCCTTCCTTCCTTCCTTTCTTCCTTCCTTCCTTCCTTCCTTCCTTCCTTCCTTCCTTCCTTCCTTCCTTCCCTCCCTTCCTCTCTGTCTCTTTCTCTTTTGTTTCTTTCTTTCTTCCTTTTTTTTTTAACCCATACCTTCTGTTTTAGACTAGGTATCAGTTCCAAGGCAGAAGAGCCATAAGGGCTAAGGCTATTGGGGTTAAGTGACACTCTCAGGGTCACCTAGTTAGGAAGTGCCTGAGGTTGCATTTGAACACAGGTCCTCCCAACTCCAGGCTTGGCACTCTATTGAGCTACCTAGCTGTCCCTTTAAAGTCCTTTAGAGCCTCAGTATGGTTAACCAAATCAAATTATCTGGTGATTCATGGAGCAAGAATACACTGGTAAAGGGAATGAACCAGAGCTGAGCAATTTGTGTGCATAGTAGGAAGGCATGAAAAATCAGGGAAGAGAGGAAGCAAGATGAACAAAATAAGAAAAGACAAAATGAATTTGGTAGGGCTGGATTTTTGCTTGTCCAAGAAGAAGAAGCCATTTCTTGTTAGTTTTAGTCTAAGCTAAAATCATGTGACCACAATAGCATACTCATCAGGTCAGTCTAGTGGTTTGGGAGAAAGAAAGGAAATGGCTCACATTTCCTTTGACACAAACACCAATCCAAGTGGCTTGCTGTTCATTTTCCAAAGAACGGTATTATTACAGAAACAGGTAACCCTGATTGTAATAGATCTGGACTTGCTGCTCCACTCTTGCAGCTCTAACAAGAGACTGAAATCGCCATGGTTCCTAGTTAGGCAAAAGACAGGATATCGGTTCCATAACTGCAGACTTAAGTTTTGAATTTTAGGTGATTTACTTACACTTAAATACAAATTCTGTTTGCCCTTTTCCTCAGCTTTTCAATGTTCTAGTCAATTTGTTTATTGTCTTGGAAGCAGCTGGTTGACATTGATTGGCAGATACCCAAGGTAACAGAATATTGTACTAGAAGGAGAAGACATAGTCCCTGCTTCTAGACATTAGCATTAGTTGTGTTTTATGGTATAAATAAAAAAAAATACAGAATAGGTCTCTGTTCTGTATATGCTAAGTTTCTATTGCCCAGGGTCCCATAGTCAGTAGAACTTGATCTCAGGGTGTCTTGACCCTGATGCAACTTTATTCACTATACTATACTAATTTAAAACAAAGCTCGCTCTCTCTCTCTCTCTCTCTCTCTCTCTCTCTCTCTCTCTCTCTCTCTCTCTCTCTCTCTCTCTCTCTCTCTCTCTCGGTAATTTGGGGTTAAGAGACTTGCCCAGGTTCATATAGCTAAGGAGTATCTGAGGCCAGATTTGGACCTAGGGTCTCCCATCTCTAGGCCTGGCACTCTCTCCATTGAGTCACCTACCTGTCCCACCATATTTATTTACTTATTTTTTTTTAAACCCTTTGCCTTTCGTCTTGGAGTCAATATTGACTCCAAGGCAGAAGAGTGGTAAGGGCTAGGCATGGGGGTCAAGTGACTTGCCCAGGGTCACACAGCTGGGAAGTGTCTGAGACTAGATTTGAACCTAGGACCTCCCATCTTTAGGCCTGGCTCTCAATCCACTGAGCTACCCAGCTGCCCCCATATTGATTTTTAAAAAAATGTGTTTATTGAATTAATTCCAGGTTTCTGACCTCCCTCACCTCTCTGCACCAGAGAACACATCATATGACAAAAAGATATATGTATATATAAAACTATGTCTTTCTTATTTCTTTTTGCTGGTTTTTTCACCAGAGGTGGATATGATATATATACAAATCATTCTTCAAACAATACTTCTGTTGCTACATATAAATGTTGCTCTGTCTAGGTTCTCTTGGTTCTCATTTCATTTCATAATTTCATGTAGGTCTGAAAAGATCTTTAGCATGCCAGAAAGGTAAACAAGTGTCAGTGTCCCAACATTTGCATTGCTGCATGGTAATGGTGCTCCTAGGCCTCTTGGTTTTCTTCTAGAGCTCACATGAAAAAACAAGGAACATGGGTTTTTTTTAGTGAGCTGCATGCTCCATATGACTCAGCAATGTGATGTGGAAATGAAAAAGCACATGATGTTAGAGGTTACGGTAATAGCAGTGCAATGTCCACAGTCAAGAAAAGCGATAAATCTGTTTATTGTCTCTTTCTTGGTCAGGCTGTATCTGGAGGGTTGTGTCCTGTTCTGGGTAGCACATTTTAGCTAGCGGGGATTTGATAAGGTGATCAAGATGCTGTAGATCTCTGAAATTATGCCAGGCAAAAATCAGTTTAAATAACAGGATGTGGCCTAGAGAAGATGGGGGAAGGAGGCTGAACAGGGGGTGGGGAGGGGATGGTGGATGTGAAGTCTTTAAATTTTTAAAGTGCTTTCATGTTGTTGAAGAATCAGACCAATAGCTAACTGTGTTTCCGTCTCAGGGAGTTCAGCGATTCTGCAGGATTTCTCCGGTTTCTGAAATGACTCCACTTTCTAACTAGCTTCCAGGTTAAAGGATATCTTGCATTTACTATAAAGCATATTATAATTGACGTATCTAAGATTTCAAGGCTAAAATGGAGCATCATCATTTCAACCTCACCATTATATTTGGAAAAACTTTTAAACTATTATTACTAACAAAAACTTTCCATCTGCTCAAGTGGAGATGGCAAGACCACTTATTACATGTAGGTGGTATTCATGTTTTGTGTAAGAGCTGCTCTAGATGGTTTCTGAGATTTCTTTCAACTGTGTCATTCTGCAATTCTTGTCAGAATAAGGTGGAAAGGTAAGAGGGAGTTTAAAGATTACCTAAAGAGTTAACAGACCAGTAACGTCAAACTGCAAGAAGCTTTTTGGTGGCCTTCCACGGGATCTGCTGAATTTTTTTTTTTAATCACAACTTGGTCAAAGACATATGTGGCACGCTTATCAGATACCTGGATGACACACAACTGAGGAGAATAGCTAATTCACTGGATGACTGAATTATGAACCAAAATAGACCTCAACAGGAACCTAACAAGATGGAACTGAACAGACATGAATGTAATACATGAATGTTAACATTTTTTAAAAATCGCAGAGGCAGAGGATTCAGGAAAAGTAGTTAGAAAGCAATTTTATGTAAAAAAAAAGGCATAGAGTTTTAGTTGAGTCTGATCTCAGTGTAAGTCACTCGTGTGATATGGTTGCCCAAAATGCAAATGCAATCTTAGTTTCTATTTTCTATTTACACATATACATGCACATACATGAGAGGGAGAGAGACAGAGAGAAAGAGAAGTGTAATTCCCATGTACTCTAAAGTATAGTTTTGAGTTCTGGCTGATATAACTTAAGAGGAACATTGATAAACTGGAGTTCATTTGTATAAATTAACCAACCAGAAAGTATTTAAGCCTACAAAATGCCACATGCTTTTAGACCAGGAACAAAAAAACACAAACAGAAAAAGAGCTCTTTAGTAACTTATATTTAGTTGGGGAAAACAACATCATTTCCACCCTCCAATGCCAGATACATCCAAAGTAAATACAAAATCGTGATAGAGAAGAGGGGAATGATAGGGGGTGGCATCAGGAAAAGCCTTGAATGGGAAGTAATTCTGGAGTTGAGCATTGCAATGAGGGAGTGATTCTGAGAGGGGGAGGCAAAGAATGTACAAATGAAGTAAAATTAAAATCTAGAACAAAGTCCAGGGACCAATATACATTTATTTATTTCACACCTACTCTGTAAAAGATAATAGGCTAACATTCCAAAATTCTTGTCATGAAGGCATCATTCTAATCTAGAACTGTTCAAAAGAGAAGTTTAAGGAGAGGCTAGAAAGTGCACTAATTAAAAAAGGATGGGAGTCATAAGAATGTCCTTCAGCCTTTGGGACCCACTTCATCCACAAACACCCAAGCAGGTTCCATCTTGCAGAGGAGTTCTTTGAGGGCTTCATCCCACTAGCATTTCCACTAGAACCTTGGGATTGATTTAGCCTACCAATTTCCCCCTGCAATTCCCCCTGCAAAACTACCAAATCCCCATCTTGTGCTCTCCTGATCCTCATCATTTGGACCTACCAATTACCAACAAGCAATTAAGAAACATGTACTATGTACCTGCCATCTACCATGTCAAATAAAACCTTGCCCCCTTCTCCCTCTCCAAATTCTCCAGCTTTTTAGAGCAACCCTAAGTGTCCATGGGAACTATCAGCTTTTATCTGTCCCTTCTACTGGATCTTTTGCAAAGACCCCTTTAAATTTCTTTTTGTACTAGCAGAAAAACTTCCACTTAGACCATTACCTTCTCTTGGCATTGAAATCTGGTTTTCCTCTCCCTGTTTCTGGATGTTGCTTCTTTAATGGCGTTTTCCCTCTAAGCTACTCACCTTCCAACCAAGGCAGGGAAAGCCACCACATTTCTTGCTCTGGAGTTTGACATCCAGAACCCATCTCTGGTACCATCATCATCATCATCATGAGTCTCTTCTCCTTTGACATTCATACCATTCAGGCTTTTTTAATTTAAAATTTTCATGTTTTAATTAATTGTTTTAACAACTGCATGTAATCATTACAAATGTCCACACATGTTTACCTAAACATACCATTCAGTTTGATCACTTTATTCAATCCTTTGCACACTCAAACGCTGGAGTGTGAACTCTGGCAGGATCTACCACTCTGGAAAGGCTTCAGTTATGTCTTTGGTGGGAGACTGTATCTGCTGTCTGAGGAAACATATTGCTACAGACAGAGAAGGTGGGCCACAAAGTGAAAAATTCCTTCACTTTAGTATACACATATGCATCCATTTGACTATTCATGCAAAAGACAGGAACACTCCCAGTAGAAATATGTAAAATAATGCACACTTATGTTGCGTACATACAAATCTGTGTGCATGTGGAAGTGTACCCATTTTAATCACTGCAATATATTTTCTTCTCTTCCCAGTGAATTCCTTAACAAAAGGGTGAGAAAAGTTATTGGATAAACTAAGTTTATGTTAAAATACAGATCTGACTTGCATGCTAGTTATAAGGAATCAACTGACTCTCAAAAAATTAACTTCTATAAAGGGAAAAAGGAAAGACCCACCAGAAGAGCCCTACATGCTTAACAACAGAAATGTCAGCACTTGGATGAATTTCATGCACACCAAAACAAATCGGGCTGAACTCAGATTCTTGGATCACAATGTACTTCTTCAGATGAATAGAAGGCCATCTCCCTCCGTGGCCTCTTATCTCTACTTGAGCAGATGCAAGTTAAGAGATTCCTTTTCCTCATTTCTTACAAAAATGCAACCAGTACCAAAGCTGTCACTTTTTGAGAAGAGACCAATTAAATCCTCATTTCTGATTACTTTTCCCCCCCATCATATATTCTAAATATGAAGTGAGAGACCAAAAAGTAGTGATCTTAGGAAGGGTAGAGATGGGGGGAGGGGAAGCAGAAAAGTTCAGCAAAACAGAGGAAAGAAGAAGGAATGTTCACAGATACATAAAACAACAGATTGCTGAATTGACTCCCAACTTCCCCCGCCAACCCGCAATCAGCAGCTGCTGGAAAAGTGAGCTCGCCTTTTGGAGAGATGGGCTGATATCCGAGAAAGTTTGGTGGGTGGCTACTTACATCATGGAATTCATGGTGCTGAACCAGCTAGAAAATGCCCAGAGCACGAAGTCGAGGAAGCCGAGGTCTCGTTCAGTGAGCGCTCTCTCGAATGCCTGGGCCCCTGCTCTGGGTCAGGCAGCTCAAGCTTTCCTCCCCTTTCCTGGGGATGGGAATAAATAACCCTCGGAACTCTCCTAGGCTCCTCGTGTGACGTCCGATGCAAACTGGTGATTTCACTTTCATTTCTTTAACTGTTATTTCTTCGTCGCTGCCGACTTCTCAGAAGCAAACTTAGTAAACAACTTCTTGCATGGTTTCCAAAAGCACTCATGAGGTTTCTGTGTTAAATACATTGCCGTGGTCACGTGAAGGAAGTCAGAGCAAAGTGCTGTAAACGTTCCAAGCCCCGGGTCCATTGTCTTCAGCTGTTTCAGTTTTAGGATGTCACATTTCAAAATAAAAGCAACAGAAGGGACTGGCTGGTCTCGGGTGGGAGGAGGGACACTTTTCATAGCAGAGAGCCACAGGAGTATTTTTCTTTCTGATGGGAAACTTTGATCCAAGTTTAGGCTTCTAGGTAGGAATTGAACTGGCAATGCCTGTGCTGCATCTTTTAGGTCTTTTTTGTTTTTCCCAGAAGAAGGGATTCTTTGATTTGCTACCTTAAAAAAAGACTCTGCCTTCTCTTTGGGGGTTATGCTAAGCTAAAGACATTTTATGAGGACTAGAAGTAATCCTTGCAGGGTCAGTGGCAAAATCTGGTTTTTACTAGAATCAAAATAGTGACTATCTTAGTGAAGCAAAAGAGAAAAGAGGAAAGGGAGATGAAAAAAATAGCGGCCCTTGTTGAGAAGCAGCTGGGGGACAAATTAGGGTCAGTAGAAGTTAGTGGTACCATAGAAAAAGCATGAGTATTGATGGAAGAAAGAACTGACTTGAATCCAAGTTTCAGAAGTTGTTAGTTTTAGAGCCTTATTCAAGTCACCCTCTCTCTGCCCAAGTTTCCTCATCAGCTAAAAGGAGGAAATATTCCTGTTGTTTATCTCATGTGGTTGTTGTGAGAATTTTTTTAAAACTTTAGATGATATTAATTTGTTCTCGTTGACAATGTTCTGGTTGCCTCAAGCCCTGGAGTAGGAAACAACAAGATGAAATATACCTAATGTCCAGACTATGCTTTGCTGTGGGGTGAGCAGATTCTATTAATATCAGTGTTTGGAAAGATGATTTTTATGATTAGAATTAGCTCAAAACCCCAGAAAGCACTTTGCCTCTTTCCCAAATGTAAATCAACCTCTTTCTCTCCTCCCCAGTCCTGCTGGAGCTTGCTATGTATCCCCACTGCCTCTCCAGAGCAGGTGCTGATCTTCATTGCTAGGGTGGGGTTTCCTATTGGGAGTTTCCCTGTGGGAGTAAAATCCCAGGTCCATACTTTTGACTAAGATGACAACATATTAGAACCCAGAAGAATCCAGATCCTGCATCAAACATACCAGTAAAGTTCCAAAAATAAAACAGGAGGAACAATGAAAAGAAAATCAAAGAGAAATAGATATAAACTACACTATCCAGTAGAGGACCAAACAAGAAGACTTAAGCTCTAAAGACATGGAAATTCTAAACAGAGATAAGTTAAGGTAATAGGAAAGCCTAGTGGGCAAGTGGCCTAGCCCCTTAGCAGGAGACTAGCCAGACCAGTGTTCACACAGCTGAGGCCTGGCTTAATACCCAAGGCAGCCCAGGCAGCTCACATCTGAACAAGTCTATAAATTAAACTTTTTGGAAATTAGAATGGGCGAAATTGAAATTAGGGACCCTACAAGACAACAAAAACTATTAAAATAAAATCAAAAGCTTAAGAAAATCCTCCCAAATAAGCTATTTCCTATTAAAAAAACAACAACTATCCTAGAAAACAGGTCAGAAAGAGATATCTAATAATCACTGGGTTACCTAAGAATTCTGACTACTAAATGCCTGAATTCCATTTTTCAAGAGATAAGTGAAAACTACATGGATTTATTAGGACCAGAGGAGAAAATGAAAATAAGAAGAATCCACTGAAATAATTCCTGAAAGAAATCTCCAAAGAGAAATCCATAAAAATGTTATAAAAAATAGCTTAAGTGGCCAGAAAAGATTAGAAAGCAGAATCAGATAATATATTGTTTCCAATAAAAACAAACAAACACTTGAAACATAAGGTTTACATAATTCAAATAAGGAACTAGAGCAAAAAGCTATTAAGCTTCAGGTGAATTAAAAAAATCAGTGATAACAATAATGACACTAGACAATGTGATAGTAAAAATAGATATAATTAAAGGAGATAAAGAAGAAAATTACATTATCCTTAAAGACAGCATATAAAATGAACCAATAAGAATACTAATCATATATGTGCTGAATGGCATGGCATCCAAATTATTATTTTTTTACAAAGATTATATATTTTTAAAATTTAAATTAATTTATTTAGTCCATTTATAACATTATTTCTTGGTTACAAGAATCATATTTTTTCCCTCCCTCCCCTGCCCCACTCTTCCTTTAGCTGGCGCACAATTTCACTGGGTATTACATGTATCCTTGATCAAAATCTATTTCCATGTTGCTGGTGTTTGCATTAGGAATGGCATCCAAAGTATTATTATTTTTTTAAATAAACATTATATTATTTGGTCATTTCCAAACATTATTCATTGGAAACAAAAATCATTTTCTTTTCCTCCCCCCACCGCCCCCCACCTCTCCCATAGCCGACGCACGAGTCCACTGGGTATCACATGTGTTCTTGACTTGAACCCATTTCCCTGTTGTTGATATTTGCATTAGAGTGTTCATTTTGAGTCTCTCCTCAGTCTTATCCCCTCCACCCCTGTAGTCAAGCAGTTGTTTTTCCTCGGTGTTTTTACTCCCACAGTTTATCCTCTGCTTGTGGATAGTGTTTTTTAGATCCCTGAAGATTGTTCAGGGACATTGCATTGCCACTAATGGAGAAGTCCATCAACTTCGATTGTACCACAGTGTATCAGTCTCTGTGTATAATGTTTTCTTGGTTCTGCTCCTTTCACTCTGCATCAATTCCTCAAGGATGTTCCAGTCTCTATGGAATTCCTCTACTTTATTATTCCTTTGAGCACAATAGTATTCCATCACCAACATATACCACGATTCGTTCAGCCATTCCCCAGTTGAAGGGCATCCCCTCATTTTCCAATTTTTTGCCACCACAAAGAGTGCAGCTATGAATATTCTTGTACAAGTCTTTTTCCTTATTATCTCTTTAGGGTACAAACCCAGCAGTGCTATGGCTGGATCAAAGGGCAGACAGTCTTTTAGCGCCCTTTGGGCATAGTTCCAAATTGCCCTCCAGAATGGCTGGATCAGTTCACAACTCCACCAGCATTGAATTAATGTCCCTACTTTGCCACATCCCCTCCAGCATTCATTACTTTCCATAGCTGTCATGTTAGCCAATCTGCTAGGTGTGAGGTGACACCTCAGAGTTGTTTTGATTTGCATCTCTCTGATTATAAGAGATGTAGAACACTTCTTCATGTGCTTATTAATAGTTTTGATTTCTTTGGCTGAGAACTGCCTGTTCATGTCCCTTGCCCATTTATCAATTGGAGAATGGCTTGATTTTTTGTACAATTGATTTAGTTCTTTGTAAATTTGAGTAATTAAACCTTTGTCGGAGGTTTTTATGAAGATTGTTTCCCAATTTGTTGCTTCCCTTCTGATGGTCATTTTTATTATATTGGCTCGTCCTATCCATGAGCAGTTAATGTTCTTCCAATTGTTCAAGTCTAGTTTTAGTTGTGTGGTGAGTGTTTTGTAGTTGTGTTCATATAGTTCCTGTGTTTGTTTCAGGAGATAGATTCCTAGGTATTTTATTTTGTCTAAGGTAATTTTGAATGGGATTTCTCTTTCTAGTTTTTGCTGCTGAGCTGTGTTGGAAATATATAGAAAAGCTGATAACTTAGGTGGGTTTATTTTGTATCCTGCAACTTTGCTAAAGTTGTTGATTATTTCAATTAGCTTTTTGGTTGAATTTCTAGGATTCTTTAAGTAGACCATCATGTCATCTGCAAAGAGTGATAACTTAGTCTTCTCCTTGCCTATTTTGATGCCTTCAATTTCTTTTTCTTCTCTAATTGCTACTGCTAGTGTTTCTAGTACAATGTCAAATAATAGAGGTGATAATGGGCATCCTTGTTTCACTCCTGATCTTATTGGGAATTCGTCTAGTTTATCCCCATTGCAGATGATATTAGCTGATGGTTTTAGATATATACTGTTTATTGTTTTTAGGAACGACCCTGCTATTCCTATGCTTTCTAGGCGGCATCCAAATTATTAACGAAAAAGATGACCAAATTGCAAAGAGCAATACGTAAGATGCATTGTGGGAAGATGATGGAGTAGGGTGTGATGCTTCCTCACGCTCCTGATATCCCTCACAACCAGCCAAAAGTAACTCCACAGAAACAATGCTAAAAGTGGCAAAGACAGACAGGAGTTGGGACTGAGACTGAACAGCCAGGAACAACGAGGGAGGGAGGTTTCCAACTTCCCAGGCTTCAGTCTCACTACCAAAGGCCCTGAGGGCAAGCACAGAGCAAACAGTGAGATCACCAAGATGGCCCTTGGGGGCAGCCCTGGCAATCTCACCTTGTTAGCGGAGCCCTAGAGCTAGCCTCCAGGAGGATACCATTGGAATCTACATTAAGAGGGCCCAGGGAATAACTGTGTCTGCTACAGCCTTGACTCTGGAGACCCCCACTGGCCCACGGCTGGGAACTGAAGAAGTGACCGCAGAGTCTACTGGAGGCAGTTTCTAAGGGCAGAAACTCAGACCTCAACACAAAAAAAAAAAAAAACAAGGAAATTGGGGGGGGGGATATGAGGAATGCAGAATAGACACCTGCTCTATCCCAGACTGTGGCAGTAGGAGAAGAGGAATGAGGATAAAACACCTACTGCTGAGTGTGGTTGCTGAGGGCAGTGGCAGAACTGTCTGTGGGCTCTGGTTGGAATATCTGAGGTCAATTATAGACTGGGGTTTGAGAGCACATACAACTCTGGATTATAAAAAACTAGAATATCTAAATAGGACCTGAGAGAAAATAAATACACAAAAAAATCCTGAAACTTGAGGTAACATATTCCAATACACTAGGAATAATAATTAAGTCTATTGGCCTGGCTGATAAAATGAAAAAAAAATTTTAATGAGGGAGCAAAGGATAAAGAATTCAACTACTGATAGTTATTGTGGGGACAGAGAAGACCTTGACTTCAGAGGACAGTGAAGTAAAAACACCTACTTCAAAAACAGCAAAGAAATCTTATAAATGGCCATAAGCTCAAAAAGAACTTTTTGAAGAGTTTAAACAGACCTGAAAAACCAAATGAGAGGAAAACTAGAAAAAAAAGGAGCAATGCAAGGAAATCAAGAAAATGATGACATAAGGATAAGCCAAATGGAAAAAGAGATCCAGAAACTCTTGAAGAAAATGATATATCAAGAACTAGAATTGGACAAAAGAAACCTAACAATTTCCCAAGGTAATAAGTAATAATAAAACAAAATCAAAAGAACAAACTAATAAAGAAAAAATGAAATATCTTACACAAAAATAACTGGCCTGAAAAATAGATCAAGGACAGACAATATAAGAATAGTTGGATTCCTGGAAAGTTACAATAAAAAAAAAAGTTTAGATACTCTACTCCAAGGAATCATCAAGGAAAACTATCCAGGAATTCTAGAATGAGAGGGTAAAACAGAAACGGAAAGAATCCACTGATCACTACTTCAAAAAGATCCAAAGATGAAAATGCACAAGAATAGCAGTGCTAAGTTCCATAACTCCCAGATTAAGGAGAAAATACTCTAAGCAATAAGAAAAAAGCCAATTTAGGTACTGTGGTGCTACAGTCAAAATTACACAAGTCTTAGCAGCCACAACATTAAAAGAACACAAGACATGCAACACAGCATTTTGTAGAGAAAAAGAACTGGGCTTACAACCAAGAATAACATATCCAGCAGAGATGAGCATGATTATAAAAGGTAAAAAAAAAAACCCAACAACAAACAAACCAGATATTTAACAAACTAGTTTTTATTTTTCCTGGGGAAAATCTCAGAAATCAGCAAAAAATCTGTTCTATAAGAAATATACAAAAGTAATGAAAGACTAATAAAAAGCAACCTCAAAGTTCAAAGTGTTTGATTCCTATTTGGGGAAATGTCATATATGGCCTCTGGGAATGGCATCATTGTTTGGTTATTTTGAAAGGGTGTGTATGGATGGAAGACTTGAGGTCAAGATGAATGTAACGGAATGAGCTGAAATGGTAGTGGAGTAGACAAGGAGGAAGTAGGGTGGAATGGCTATTGCTTATGGGAGAGGAATGAGTGGAGGAACTTCCATAGAACAGAGGTGGAGGGAGTAAAATGCTGGTACTAGAACCCTACTTTCATTAGACCTTGGATAAAGAGAGAACAATAAACACAATTAGAAGGGTAAAAGTTTTTTACAGAGAAATAGGAGTGAAAGGTGATGGGATGAGGGAGAGCCTGGGAGTCCTCTTGGGGGTCTGAGGAAATAATAGGAGGGGTGGGTTGAGAAAGGAGAGCAAGGGGATAAGAAAAGGGAGGGAAAAGATGGATACTTAGAAGGAAGTACGTAACAAGAGGTGGGGATAAGGTGAATATATAAGAGAATCGAGAAGTAGGAGGGCACTGTTGGGTGAATAAGGAAGGGATTTTTGGAAAGGTGAGTAGAATAAGAATTAAAAAGTAAGGAGGAAGGAACAGGGAGGGATATTTGGAAAGGCAGGCCAATTTGGAACTGAGAGGATAAGGGAGGGTTTTTGGGAAAGGGGCCGAATTGGAGAGGTATTGGTCAAATTGGACATCTGAGGAGGGATATGGTGGAAAGAAAGGAAAGGGGGGACAAATAGTGAGAAGAAACAGAGTAGATGGAAATGTATAGCTAGCAACTATGACAGTGAGTGAATTGAATGAATTCACCCATGGGGGAAAAATGGATAGCAGAAAGGATCAAAAACCAAGACCTGACAATTTGTTGTTTACAAGCAACGTATTGAAAATTAGAGACACACATAGAGTGAAGGTGAGGGGCTGGAGCAGAATATACTATCTCTCAACTGATCCAGAGGAGGAAGGGGTATCAGTCATAATCTCCGACAGAGTTGGGACTAAAATGGATATGACTGGAAGGGATATACAAGATAACTATTATTTTAGGAAGGAGGCTATTATGAATAATGAATCAATATTAATATTGGACTTGTCTGCACTGGGAGTCATAGCCTCCAGATTTTTAAAGGAAAAACAAAATGAGATCTAAATAGATAAATAATAGTGGGGAGACTTTAATTTTCCCCTCTCAGAACTAGATAAATCTAACAAAAATAAATAAATAAGAAGTTAAGGAGATGAATAGACACTTGGATAAGCTAAATATGGCAGACATTTGGAGAACCCCCATATACCTGAATGAAGTTAGTAGTAGATTTAAGCCTGAGCATACATGTAATCTATACATAGTTTCTAGTGGGACAGAGATTGTTTAGAGAGCATAAATATTCTGTAAAAGTTTTACTTTAACATTCATCATACTAAGGGGGTAATCCTGCATTCCTAAGGGATTGTGGCACTGGAACAAAAGTTCCATTGGGTATGACCAAGCTGGAAAGACTTGGTTTTGGTTGATTGTTCATTTTCCTGTCCCCCCCCCTTTTTTTTAGTTTAAAAAACTAAAAAATTGGGTTCTGTAACTGTGGTGAAGGGAGCATTGTTCCAAGCTTCATATTCTTTGTGCAGTTGCTTTCAGAGCTGCCATTGGGGATGTATCTGCTTTCAGGTCTTCCAGGGTGACATGCTGTAAATAGAGAGGTGTTTAATACTCTCTTGGCCTCTGAATAATGCCAAGTACTTTTTTACCTCTTGGAACTAAGACCTGCTCTCCTGTTGCTGCATTCTCTGATATATGCTTGTGCTCCTCTGCATCCTGCAACTGTGCCCCAAGAGTGTGACCTGGTTCTGTATTTGGCCAATACAACAAGGGGGTCTTGCACCCAGAGCCAGCAAAAGGAGTCCTGTAATCTCCTTCTGAGCAGTTGTCTGACTCCCCTGCCATGGCTTTTGTAGATGAGAGTTCTGGAAACCCCTTGTGGGGCCTGCCCTGGTGTACTGTTTTCCACTTCTTCCCTAGTGCTCTAGATCCCTCATGCTGGCTTTTGTAAAAAATAGACTCGAATACAGGACTACAATCCCCATGAGCCTTTGCTCCACTTCCCCAGAATGCCTTGTAATCTCACCTGGGCCGAGATCGAGAAGATATTTAAGCAAAGGCTTTTGAAGGGTTTGGCCTTTTTTTGGACTTCTCTATTGCATTTTTTTGTTTAAGGTTTAACTTTGTGATTTTAAGTTCATAGATTACTGGATTCAATATTATTCTGCTTGAACTGAAGGTTGATTGAATTTATTTTGAATGTACTGAGTTTTGAAATTCTGTTGTTTTTCCCCTATAACTGTGTTGAACAAATATTATTGTGAATAAGCCCATATATGAAAAAACAGCTTTTTTCTATTTTGCTGAGGATAGATGGACTTCAGAACTGGTTATAATTGTATTAACAACCTTTGGAATTTTAATGTGCTAAATACCTCAAATGATTTGATTTTAAGGGTTTTTTAAATATGATTTTGGAATTTTTTTTTAACAGTCTGGTTATTTTTGCCTGCCCCTACCACGAGGTAAGGCCCATTCTAGTAGCTGAAGTGAAATGTATTTTATAACCCCCAACCTTCCCACATGTGAATGGAAGTTGGGCAGTTAATTTCAGGGCATTTGTACCCTTGGGAAAAGCCTCCAAGAACAAGGAGCACCCCTTTATTTATGCTCTTCAGCTCACTATTTTACTTTTACCCGGATGATATATAGATTTCTTGATTATGTTCTAAACCCAAGATGAGTTTTACTTTGTTTAAAAAAATTATGTTTATTACCAAGGTTGAAAGGATTGCTATGTTTGTAAAAATTGTGACAAATGTCCATCAATTCATAGGTTTTAAAAATGTCATACAGCAACTTATGTGAAATATGAAAGTGTGTTTGTTTGCTATTGTATTAATTGGGCTATTGAGAATTTTGGGGATTTTGATCAATCACCCACAACACGGGGGAATGTAAAAAATATCATTATTTAAATTGCAAAGTTTAAATTCCTTTTGAGAAGAATTTTAGGTAAAGAAGATGCTACCTCTCTGAATCCAGAACTGAACTGATGGAGAAGCCACCATGAAGAAGCCTCCAGACCACAAGTTGCACAAAATTGAACTTTGGGTGTGGTTGATTGAACATTTATTTGTATGTATACTTTTATGCCAAAGGGGTCTGCCCCCTAACGGCTTTTTGTCAATGTGTTCAGAAATTATTGGTTTTATTCTTTTTTCTCTTATCCTCACACTATTGTAATCTTTTAAGTTTATTATGTTTTTATGATCCTTTTGGGGAAAAATTAATTTTTCCACAAATGATCACACGGGGGGATGTAAAAAATAGACTCGAATACAGGACTACAATCCCCATGAGCCTTTGCTCCACTTCCCCAGAATGCCTTGTAATCTCACCTGGGCCGAGATCGAGAAGATATTTAAGCAAAGGCTTTTGAAGGGTTTGGCCTTTTTTTGGACTTCCGTTTTTGGAGCAGAGAGGTCTCTTCCATGATGTGAGGTTATTTTGTCTAGGCCTCTGGCCTAGGCACATGTTTCATACTTGTATATTCTTAATCTTTAACCTTTAATAAACCTCTAAAAAATATATATTCCTTGCAGAGAGAAACTAATTTCTACCTGCCTCAGTCTCCCCCTCTCCCCTAAATTTTATTCATTACACTTTCTAAGTTATGTGGCTCTCGAAAATTACTTCACCTTATTTTTTTTGTGGGTTATGCTGCTATAGAATTTGTTTTGAGGTGTTATATCATTGCTTTTTGGGGGTTAATTTGGTAGAAATCAGGTGGGTCTGTGTATCTTCTCTGCCATCTCATATTCCCCCTACATGATTGGTTTTGGAAAGAGTATGGTCTTGGCAACAGATTGTGTCTGCTGCCTAAGGAGTAATCTAATTAAATATGGCCCTGGTAATGCATGTTAACTGAGAACCAGATGGGTTAAATTGATCAGATTAAATATTGATAGGAACATGGAGAAGCACACCTAATATTACATTGCTACAGCTCCTATGAATTTTTTTTTAAACTCATCTTAACTTCCATCTTAGAATCAATACTTTGTTTTGGTTCCAAGGCAGAAGAGTCATAAGGGCTAGCCAATCAGGATTAAATGATTTGCCCAGGATCACACAGCTAGGAAGTATCTATGTCCAAATTTGAACCCAGGACCTCCTGTCCCTAGGCTTGGCTCTCAATTCATTGAGCCACCTAACTGCCCTGCTGTGAATTGTTTTTTAGAAAGAAAAAAAAAGATGGAAATTTACATTAATTGACTTAGGAATTCCATGACTAGGATTAGACCAAGGGCATTATTAAGAGGGTAAGAAGCTGTATATGTATAAAAATATTTGTGGAAGCTTTGTTGACAAAATAACTAGAAATAACAAAAATGCAATAATTGGGAGAAATGGTTGAATAGATCATGATATTTGAATTTAATGGATTGTATTATGTTATTAGAAATGAAACATATTAGAAATATAAAGAAAATAAGGGAAATAGGTGAAGAGATTAAAAGAGAAGAGAATAATAGTATATATTATGATTACATTTAAAAATAACTGCAAAATCAAGAGAAAAATTATCAAAACAAATCTGAAGGGAATTAAAAAAGGAATCTTTTACATATATTTTGTATAAATATATTGTAAATATAAAATAAATATAAATTATAAACAATGTGTGGTTTGTGGTTTTGCACATAATTTTTTATGTATTTGTTTATTAAATTTGTTGGTGTTGGTGTTGGTTAGTATGTAATAAAAGAATTGGAAAATAAAAAATAGTAAGATGATAACGGTGGAATAACTTAATGTATCTTTTTCAGATCTACACAAATCTAATAGAAAGATAAATAAGAAAGAAATTGAATTACCAGATCTCTGGGGATTTCTCCACTGTGATTTCTCCACTGTACCTTTGCAAAAAATGGCTCTGTACTAAGGCATAAACTCCTCACAAACAAATGCAAAAAGCAGAAATACTAATGATATCATTTACTGTGCACAGTCCAGTAAAAATTATATTCATCAAAGAGTCTTTTGAGGAAGGATTAAAAATTAGAAATTAAGTAGTAAGAATGAATGGGTAAAAGAATAATTTAGGTTGGAGGTAAGAAGGAGATGGTGGCTAGTAATAAAGTTGCTGAAAAAACAGAGAAAAATAAAAGGGTTATTGAGTTATTTAAAAGTGCATAAAAGAGAACAAAAGAAAGGCAGGGCTTGAAAATTACATGTCAAATTTTTACATATATAAAAGGGAAAGTTATATATTATAGAAATTTTCATCTTCATGCATGATTCTTTTTTTTTGTCCTTTGTATCTTGATATGCTTATTTTATTTGGTTTTGGTTAACTTTAGAAAGAAACACTATATATATTTATATATATATATAATCACATGTCCTGATTCTGGTAATACTCTGTATCAATTGAATCAATATTTTAATCAATAGCCAATAAGAGTTTATTTAGTCCCTACAATGCACTGAGTACAATGCTAGGTACTCTGTATTCAGGAGTGCAGATATAACCAGAAATCCAGGGGCTTGCATTCATTTAGATTCAGTAATAAGCAAGTTACTCAGGGTAACTTTTACAAGTGCTTAGTCATAGGGATAGAGATTGAACCTGTGATTTCATTCATGTTGGGAACTCCCAAAGAAGAAAACTTCTCCCAACGCATGTCACTACCTATAAAATTTCTCTATTTTCCTGGAACGTTGATAGGCTTAATGGCTTGTGCAGAGTCATAAAGCCAATATGAGTCAGAGCAGGACTTGAACCTAAATCTTCTTGGCTCCCAGGCAGGCTCTTTGTCCAGTACATTATGTTCCATTAATCACAAATTAGCCAATCTGTACATGTTTATTATGAGCATATCAGATATAGGTAAGCCAAACCCAAACACACATTCAGGTTAATATAATGTACACAGGTGCTCCATGTCAGGAGTTTATGCCTTTACCAGGCGTTCTTGACCACTCTTGTCAAAATATCCTCTTGTAGAGAAAGAAGCATGACATGCATATGACATATAACATATTATTCATCCCTTCTCATGCTTACCTATTAATCATAACAGGTCTTAGAAATCTGAATTATGTTATTATGCAAGGGTTGTTTTTTCAGGGGGTGAACGGATGCACCTGGTAAAGGACTCTTGCAAAAGATAAGATTTGAGTTGAGTTTTAAAGGAAGCCAGTAAAGTGGAGTCCAAGAGGCAGAGATCAGGAAGGAGAGCATTTGAGGTATAGTGGACAGTTAGTGGAAAAATCATAGAAGTTGAGAAGAGTGTTAAATGTAAGCAACAGTAAGAAGCCCAGTGTCACTGAATCGTGAAGAATATAGAGGGGATTAAAGAGTAAGCAGACTGCCAAAGTAGGAAGGGGACAGGTTCTGAAGAGCCTTCAGAGAATTTTATCTTTTATCCTGTAAGTAGAGAGCCACTGGGATTTTTGAGTAGGGGGAAATGACATGACCAGACCTGAATTTTAAGATCACGTTGGTAGCTGAGTGAAGGATGGATTGGTCTAGGGAGAGACTTGAAGCAGGGAGACCATGTATAAAGCTGTTACGGTAGTCCAGGCATGAATTTATTAACGTTTGCACCAGAGTGATGGCAATGTGAGTGGAGAGAAGGGGACATGCCACAGATCTTGTGAAGGTAGAAATGACAATCCATGCAATAGATTAGTTATGTGAAGTGAATGCAAGAGAGACCTTAAGGATGTCCCAGAGATGGCAAGCCTGGATGACTAGGAAGATGGTGGTGTTCTTGAAAATAGATGGTTTGGGGAAAAATAATGAGTTATATTTTGGATACTTTGAGTTTGAGAAGCCTACAGGATATCCATTTTGAGATATCCAAAAACAAGTTATGTGAGATTGGGGCTTAGCAGAGAGAGTAAGTTTGGATATATAGATCTGAGTCATCCACATAGAGATAATTGAATCTATTAGAAACTGATGACATCATCAAGTGAAGTTGTATAAAGGGAGAAGAGACACAGACCTCGGGGGACACCCATTGTTAGTGATTGTGATCTGGATGAAGGTCCAGCAAAGAGGTCTGAGAAAGACCTCTGAGAGAGTGATCAGACAGGTAGGAAGAGAATCTGGAGAAAGCAGTCTCATGGAAGCCTAGAGAGGAGAGAGTATTAACCAGGAGAAAGTGATTGTGCTGAAGGCTGCAGACAAGTTAAGAAGAATCAGGAGCGAGGAAAATCTATTAGATTTGGCAAGTAAGAATGATGAGGTGGAATTCAAAGTGTTTGGAAGTGTGGAAGAGAGAAATTGGGAAATTCTGCAACAAGGCAGGAATAGCGGGGACTGATGACCTGTCATTCAAACAAGAACATTCTGTTTGGAATGTGACCAGGAAAAAAACAGTTGGAGGAAGGAGCAGACCAACTGAAGTCTGTAATGTCTTTGGCTTGTAGGACAGAAAGAAGTCTGTTGTCTTTAACCTTGAAAGCCATAAAGTCAGGACTCTCTCGTCTTTGAAGACAGAAGAAAGAAGGACAAAGTCCAGCTCTCTCTGATTTGCTCTGTTGTGATTCAGGGATTGAACTTCAGACCTGACAACCCAACTTCCCAAATTGAACTATATTCCACAATCCTCCAACCTAAGACTCATTCTAGTATTAGGGAAAACCCAAACCCTCTTTCCCTCCATTTCTTATATTACCTGTCTTCCCCAATAAATCCCTTACTTAATTTAGAGAAGAGAAAGAGTATTTTATTTGAAACATCATAAACACACCCTGAGTTGATTTAGAGAAACCAGAAGGAGAATCAACAGGAAGGGGAGGGAAGAAGAAGGGTAAAGGGAGGGAAGAAGGGAGGAAGAAAGAAGATTAACAACCCTGATCTTTAGTTATCATTTACCATCTAAATAATTCCCTTATTACAGAAGACTGAGAGGGAGAGAGCAATTGTAGATGGCTTCCTCCAGTCAAGGAGGAAGAAGACATATAGGAAAGATAAAGGAAGAAGAGATATAGGAAAAGTGCTAGCAAGGATGGTAGGATCAAATGAGGATTTTTTACAGAAGTTGGGGACATGGATGAATGTAGTTAACAGGGATGGTAGAAGGAGATGGAGATTATAGAGAATTAGGCTGGGAGGTAGAAAAGGAGATAATCTATAGGAGAAAATAGAGAGTGGTAGTGGAGTTAGATGACAGCCTTGCTTCTTCTCATTGCTGCTTCCAGGCTTTCTCTAGACTACCACCTACTTGGTCATACTTCCTCTCTTGAGGAATCCATATTCATCACTTATTCTGGATTCTGGTGTCTACAGACTTCTGGAGCACTCTCCTTCCTATCTCAACAAGTCCAGTGCCCTGGCTCAGCCTTTCTCCTCCAACTCTTGTCCTCATATTACAAGACTGACATACATATCAACATTCTCCCAAACCTCTTAACCTCACAATACCTTAATTTATTCATTTCCCATGACCTACTTCTCCCCTCCACTATAGATAGACATAGAGATGGTTCTATTTTGCCACCACCCACAAGTGATTCACACCCATGTTAATGAACTCTGAAATCCCTTTATCTGATCATAATCTGTTTTCATCCCACTTTTCACTTAAAATTCTGAGCCCTGTTCTTTACACTGAGAACTCCTACTCCTGTTCTTTCCCATGCCATCACTCCTAGACTAGTCATCTTTAGTCTTTGGTGAACCAGGTGCATTCAATTGGACCTTTACTATGGCCAGGCAATCTTTTTATCCTTCCCTAGGCAAGTTATGAGCAGCTAGGTAGTACTTCAGTATCTTTGCCTAGAAAATCCCAAATGGGGTCCTGAAGAACTCAGTTAGACATGACTGAAAAACAACCCAACAACAATAAATTTACTATCCTACCCCAAGCAGCTTTTCCAAACCTTTTTACATTCCTCCTCAAACTTCCCATGACTCTCCCTCTTCTTGTTTTTTTTGCCTCATTTAATTGAAAAAATTGAGATTTTCCTCTTTATTCCTTTTGTTCTTCTCCTATTACCCAAGATGCCTTCTGCCACTGTTTCTTCTTCCTCTTTATTTCACATGAAGAGGTGAGGTGGCCTTTCTCCTGTTAAGGTCAACCCTTCTGTATGTACAAGCAATCCCATAACATCCCTTTTCCAGCAGATTATTCCATCATCTCTACAAGATTATCCCTAAATTTTACTATGTGGTACTTCTACAAATTGACCTCATTATTCACAAAAATGGTGAGATCTACATACAAATTCATTCATATTATACCTTACTTGAAAAGAATCTGGAATAGAACCATCACCCACCCCCAAATACTATGGAAATTCTGTCCCATATGGGTGAAAATCCCCCAAACAAAGGATTTGGGCCATGGTGAATGTGTGTCCCAAGGCCAACAACAGCTCTGTCCTTGACAACACCTTCAGAGCCATTTCTTTTTCCTCACTGTATCAGTAGTTATTGTAAAGAACCCTTTCGCTTCATCTCACCTTTATTTAAAATCTACTTTGTGCAATATATTTGCCCATACACACAATTAATACTGTATAATGATAATAATAATAATAATAACAGCTAGCATTTATATTCTAAGTACTGCACTAATTTTTTTTACAAATATTTTATTTGATCCTTACAACAACCCTATGAGGTAGGTCTTGTTATTACCTCCATTTTATAGTTGAGGAAACTGAGGCAAACAGAGGTTTACATGACTTGCCCAAGATTATATGTCTGAGGTAGGATTTAAATTCTCATCTTCCTAACTTCAGGCCCAGAACTCTATCCATTGCACCCATCTAGGGCTTTATCTATTTTCTTACTTTTTTTTTTGGTAATTTAAAATAAAATTTAAATTTTCACAAATATTTTTTTGTACTGTATGGCATAGTATTTGATAATATACACACACATAACTTTATTATGAGTTAACTGTTTCATATTTATTGATTTTTCTCCCCAACTAGATTATAGATTTCTTATGGGTAGGAATCCACTAAGCTTTGTATTTCATTGGTTCTAGTCATAGTGTCCAGTGTAGTGCTAATAAAGGAGAAATGTTGCTGGTTGATTGATTCCTTGTACTATCTAGGGGGAAGATAAATAAATAAACAAACATATATATAAACATATATATAAGTTCTCTCTTTTCTTTCTCTTCCTTTTTACTTCCTACATTCTACTATTATTTTTTGAAGAGTAAGCTCATTTTTTTTTCTTTGAAAGATAAGGGCACTAATAAAAAAAAGAATTGGAAGACAAAGGCATTCCTTGTGCCTTTTTGGTGCATTTTTGCTTTGGTCTGTACCAGATAATTACCATCTTTTTGTGTAGTTTATAATTATCAGCATTTCACAACTTCTGAACTGTCATTTCTAATCGCTTCAAGTGTTATGTTTTATCTCTCCAACTAAATTGTAAATTCTTTGTGAAAATTTAAATTTTATGTGGATTTCTCAATTTCTGCAAGATGCCTCATTCACCTAAGGAGATGATTAGACTCTTTAGTTTAGGATGCAGTGGGCCAAACTTTCTTCTACCATCTGCGGCCTTTCATTCAATTTTCAAATCAGATCATTTCCCCTAATTGTTTTCTTAAGGCTGGATAAATCATCCCTTTGGAATTTAAATAAATATTGGTTGGCCTCTCATTCAGCTTGGTAGAGATTTAGGTGGGTAGAGTCTTGTTAGTTGAATGCCTTAGTTAAGGAACTTGACTTTTAAAATATTTATTTCCAGTTTGAGACATGACAGGAAGTTTTCCCATTTGCTCCCGGGAAGTTTCTTGTAATTAGATTTTATGACCCAGACCTCAATTTTTTTTTTTGCTTGATCTTGAAACTTTTGGTAGCCTGTCAAATGACTTCTGCCTTTTACAGGTCAGGGACACAGACCAAGACTATTCTATAAAATCTGTCTCTATATTTCATTACACAAAAAGCGTATAATGATAAATCATAACACTTAAAGTGATTAGAAATGACAGTTCAGGAGTTGTGAAGTGCTGATAGTTATAAGCTACATAAAAAGATGGTAATTATATGGTATGGAACAAAGCAAAAAGGCACCAAAAAGGCACAAGGAATGAATGCCTTTGTCCTTCCAAGTGGTGTCCATGTGGTGAGATATTTTTCTTCATATTTGGAAAAGTGGCTGGATTTAGTCTAGGGAAGAAATTAAATATGTGAAATTTTGCCCAAAGTCTACCTTTCTCTGACTTATTCATGTTCTACTTAGGTGTTTGCTACAGTGTATAGGACATAATAATATCATTCCTTCAATAAACTCATCCATTTTTATAACTTAGACTATTGTCTCATTGACAAAAACATGAGGTAGTTTCCAATGTCAAATAACAACAATGTCTTTTTTCCCAGCAATCTGTATATCATCTATCCAATTTGGAGTTCTTATTTGGTTAAATGAGATCAACTAATGGGAAGGTTTAGTGTTTTACAACTTGCAGAATTTCAGAATTGAAAGGGATCTAAAAGATCATCCATTCCAATTTTCACCTGAACAGCAATACCTTTCATCTTTTTTAAAAATTCTTTCCTTCTTCCTTAGAATCAAAACTGTGTATTGGCTAAAAGGCAGAAGAGCGGTAAGGGCTAGGCAATGGGGGTTAAGTGACAGCTGGGAAGTGTCTGAGGCCAAATTTGAACCCAGGACCTTCCATCTCTACACCTGACTCTCAATCCACTGAGCTATCCAGCTGCCCCCATACTTTTCATCTTTATGAGAATGGTTCCCATATTTCTAGCTCTAAACTCTCTGCTGCTCCCCAATCATATTTCCAATTGCCTCTAGGACACTGCCATTCAGAAATCTGCTCTCACTTCAAGTTCAGAAACTGACCCTGTTGACTAGATTACTTAACTCTCTGAGCCTCAGATTGCCAATCTGTAGAATGGGGGTGAGGGTGAGGGATGGAGTGTAGACTAAGTGACTTCTAAGTTTCCTTCCAGTCTTCAAATAGTAATTTATTCTATTCAATGGAATTTTTTTTATATTTTTCCTTAAATCTTGTTTTTATTGATAGCTTACCATTTCCTTTCTCTCTACTTTTTTCAGTGTTAGTTTTATTTCCAAATTTGTATCCTAAATTGGTTAAGGGTAGAGAGTCATGTCTTAAACTTCTTTTGCCTCTTACAGCCTCCAGCACTGAATTAGGTACATAAGAGATGCTCGCCATCTTACTTTATCACTCATTGTCCCTTGAATCCGATGGGATATTCAGTCTTAGATTAACTATAATGCATCAGCAATATATGAAAAATGCATTCTGCTTATATATTCTTGTTGCTTTGATCAAAATACGGTATAGAGAATATTTTGTTCCACCTTTAATAGCTGATCTCTTTACCCACCTCCTTTAGAAAACTAGTTTTTATCTAGCAAATGAATTCCAGTTGAGTTTTGAATTGCAAAACATTTCTGCTTTAAGTTTTTCATCATCCTTAGATGGAGTATAGACACTTAAGCCAGTTCTTTAATAATTGAGTTTTTGCCTGGAATTTGACCAGGATCAGAGAAAGCGGTTGAGTTGCTAACATGAAAATGAACAATGATCCACCATAAACCCTGCTGACCTTGCTTACGTTGAGAGAAAAGATCAATTGTTATTTCCAGGTACTTTGTATAGCACATGTGTAATTCTCAAGGAAAACTCCTGCGCTGATCCTGGATTCAAGGGTGTCCAAAGTGAGCCATTCAACATACATTTCCCTATTCCTTTATTGATATATAAATCAACAATGCAATAATAATGATGATTATGATAATAATAATAATAATAGTAATTAGAGCTAACATGTATATAGCTTTTACAATGTTCTAGGCACTGTGCTAAGTGCTTTATAATTATTATCTCATTTGATTCTCACAAAGAACCTTGGGAAGTAAAAGCTATTATTATCCACATTTTAAAGATTAGGAAACTGGGGCAAACAGAGTGATGACCAGGGACAGGTATCTAGTAAGAACTAAGGTCTCCTTGATTTCAGGCCCAGTATTATATCTATTCACTGCCACCCCCAAGATACCAGGTAAGCATTTCCAACCAGGCAGAGAAAAGTACCAGAAGCAACTGTATTAAAACCAAACCAAAGCAAACCAAACCAAACCCCACAAAGCCTCTTTAAATTATTAAATATATTAACTATATTAAATGTTAAAAATTATTGAGTTGTATAATGATTAATACACTGTAAAACCCACATCCATCCTCTTATTATCTCATCCTACCTAGCCTTCATCTTTTATCTCAAGCCTCCTCACACTGATACTAGCCTGGAGGGGAAAGTATATAAAGATCTACTGGCTCCACAAGCTCTTGAAGCCAGTGATTGGGTCACCTTGTCTCTCTTAAGTCCTTTTCTTTGGCCTGAGATTGGGGCCATTTGTTCTGTTTCCTAGCCTCCCTCTTGCACTTGCTACTCCTTTGCCTTTGCTGACCTTTCCAGATTTTAGACCATCTAAAATAAGTAGCACCTACCAAGCTCCAAATCCTGAATTTCCTCTTAACTGGCCCTTCTTCTGCTGTTGCCCCAACTTTAGCAAAACTCTGATCTATAGAACAAAAATAAAAACAAAAAACAAAATATTCTCACCTTCTCTCTCACACTTACCTCTTGTAATTTTTAGTCTACCCTCTTAGTCCTGGTATATGGATTTCCCCTAAAAAATTCTTCCCTGGGTTAGACCCAGAGTACTACCTCTTATTCATGCCATAAGAAGGGTTTTATGCCCATCTTAGGTCTAGTTCATTTAACAAAGGGACATTCTTGAACAAATTACTTTACTTGGTCCCAAGTTTCCCCATCTATAAAGTGAATAGGTAGATATTAGATGATCTTAGACCTTTCCTCTGATATTCTGAGGTCTAATACTTTCGGACTAGTTTCTTACTATGAAGATAATTCTTTTTTTCTTACCCAATTCTGAAGACTCATTTCTTTTTCTTTTCATCTTCAGTCTGTTTTAATCAACTCTTAATTTAATTTCTTTATCCACTACTCTAATGTTCTTTTTAGTTTCCTTAGGAGAATGATGGTTACAGTTTCCTTCTTTTGGCATATAAAACCAGGTCAACTATTTGATCCCAGTTGCTTCATTTACAGTTATACATCTCTAGTCTCTATAAATGATTTATAATTTCAAACATAATGTCTGCTAGACATGGTCAAAAATTAATAATGGTCCCATGCAAGTAATCAAGCAGCAAGACCTGGTTTTCTATTTCATAGTCACTGTTATTTTCTTTGGCTTTGAGTCCCCTGTCTTTGTCAACAGGCAATGTTTTATCCCCCTTGTGCTTCTGTTCTAGGAGACACAATTTCATAAACCTTGTTTCCATAAGAAAAGAGTAAATTCATTTTCAATGAATGGCAGAATTTTATTAACCTACCAGTATTGGATCTGGAAGTTAGATTGTGGTTTAAATAATTGTTTCATTTGAGTCGTTTGTGCTTTTTGAGTGTTTTCCAAAACGGAATAAAAATCGAAACATTTCTTGTAACTAAAAACTCCAATTTCTAATGAAGATCCTTTTTGTATTTTCTGTCCAATTCATGTTAGGCATCTTCCTTTGGGAAGATATAGGTTTTCTACAGTCGTTTTTTAGTTTTTGTTTTAGATCTGGGGAATGAGAGCGGAAGACAAGTTATTGGAAGTCTTTAGTTTTCAAGGTCAAAGCAAGAATGAGGTCCATGACATTTTGGTTTGGTTTAGCTATACTTAGGAGATAACCAAGTAGACAAATAATTTGGGAACAATCTCTGGCACTATTGGCAGCAGAAATTAGTCTTTCTATTGCCCTTGATAAAAAATGTTGATAAGTTTTAGTTCACAATTTGTTCTCAAAAATTCCAAGGCAATAATAGCCTCTGGTAGCCCAGATTTCAGAAAAACCATCATCTTGATTCTTTTAAATTCTAGTAGTAGATACAAACTTTTAAAGAAAACAGATACATCCTCTTCAATTTGTTAACTAACAGGGACAAAACTAGGCCTCCCCAGATTAAAATGGGATTAGATTTCAAAGATGACAGTACCGAATCATGGTGCTTTTCTTCCAAATCTCCTAAAATCACAACACCGAGGAAATAACTTGGAAGATTTTGGCTGACAAAGAATGACACTCTCCAGGTTCAGACTGAAACTCAATGTTGTCTCAGTTCAGAAGCTCTCCTTCATTTATTTCCTTTTAATTCTTTAGGTCATATATAATTTCAAAGATGAGATCTGTTATAAAATTTGGTGTATATATATATATATATATGCTATAAAATTAAAATTTTTTGTGTTCCATCAAAAATAAACTTGTTAGAAGCAGCTAGGGAGATCAGTGGATTAGAGAGCCAGGTGTAGAGATGGTAGATCCTGGGCACAAATCTGGTCTCAGATACTTCTTGGCTATGTGACCCTGGGCAAGTCACATAACCCCAATTGTCTAGCTCTTTCTGTTTTTTCTGCCTTGGAACCAGTACATAGTATTGATTCTAAGATAGAAAGTAAGGGTTTATTTGCTTTTTAAATTTGTTTTCTCTGGACTTTTATGTTTTTATCAATAACTGAAATGTCTTCACATGAAGAAACCAAACTTTGCACAAAAAGACAATTATAATGGTTGAGTACCTTAGAATAATAAGAATACTTTCTTCAATTAGATTATAACAAGTCTAAGTATATGTGGAGCTTGGAGAAACGCCCTACCACTGACATTCTTTATATTCTAAAATGACTTTTCATTCATCGTGGAACAGTTCATACTATTTTAGCTGAGTTCTTGCCCTCCTTTGTCTCCTCTCTTGAAAATCTTACATCAATGGCCAAAAGATGAGACTCTTCATAGAAGCTGAGTTTTAACACATGCACAGACTGCTTTGTTTTCATGATTAGGGTGTAGGTACTGGATACCCCCATGCTCATTGCCCTGTGGGGCCAACTGGGTTTCCTCTAAGATTCTTTCAGCCTGTATTGCTAACTACTACTAAAATGGAAGGAAAGTCTTTCTTCTGAGGTTTCCAGCCACTCATTAAACCAATGGTTTGCCTAAATACCCATTTTCAATTTTAAAGCTATGTATATGCTTGGGGCTGTGGTGGGGTGAGGCATTCTTTCCAAACCACTTTTTGGATATTTCTAGGATGATCTGAAGAACTTTATCTTGGATTAAAGCACTGATTCTCAACTTTTTTTTTTCCACCTGGAACTGGGGTCAATCATCAACTAACTAGGGTTTAGAAAACCACTTCTGCACTTTGTGGGACTCTAATATTATTACAATCTTAGAGAGGAAGCAGGCCTTAAAATGGTCTTGGGGAGGCTTCACTTCTTGTAGTATCAAATCTGAGGTCACAAAGAGCTACTCAAGGATTCTCTTCATAATTCATTCTGCAGAGGGTACCCTGGACATTTGGCTATTGCTGCCAACTTCATTTTCAGGCTGGTGTGAGTTATGATGACAGGATAAGATTTTGTTGTTTTGTTTTAGGTGGTTTAGTGATGATAAAAATATGGAGCAATTCCTCTACCTCCCACCTTTGCCAGGTTGCTTTAACTTAAAGTTTTCCCTTTTCTTTTACTCTTTTCAAGAGTGAGTTAAACTCAAAGTGTCGGGGATAAACTGCCTAATAACCCTTTCCCTTTACAAAAAAAGTTCTGGTATTCCTACTTTAGAGTTGGCAAACAATGCTGATCACTGTTTGAAAGCCTTGGAACTTCTAAAATTTAAATAAAATTTAGTTCTATCTTGGAATACATTATAATTCTGTTAAAAAATTTGGATGTCACTATCTTCTCAATCCAACTGGAAGATTTTCCAGTGGAGCACTGCTGGGATGTTGTATTAAAACTGTTTCCATTGGCTCTAAATTTTTAAGGCAGACACATTTTCTGAATATTTTGCTCACCAGGTCCTCTGGGTTCTGAGATAGTTTTGGAATGGTAATTTTAAAGAGTTAGCCTATGTGAACTGAAAAAGATTGGGTAGTTGGAGTTATTAACACATTTTCAATGTTAATAAGCAAACTAAAAACCTAAAGCAAGAACTCCTGTGTGCATTTTGAGATATCTTTTTTTTTGTTTTTTTTCCCTCTATAATCTGTTTAATACATATAGTTGACAACAAAGTCACATGGATAGAAGAAATAGTTCTATTCTAATGAATTAAAAAACAAAACCAAACCCTTACCTTCTGTCTTAGAAGCAATGCTAAGTGTCAGTTCCAAGGCAGAAGAGCAGTAAAGGTTAGACAACAGGGGTGAAGGAGACTTACTTAGGGTCACACAATTAAGAAATGTTGGAGGTCACATTTGAACCCAGTACACCTTGTGTCTCTAGGCCTGATTCTCCATTCACTGAGCCTCTATTCACTGGCCCTAAGCATTTCCTTTCATGTGAAATGGGTACACAGGGATCAAAAGTAGATGGATATCTGAAAAGGAGCTGTGGTATAATGGAAAGGAGAAACACATTTGGGATCTCCAATAAATAAATAGTTTGGAACACTGGCTCACTTTTCTTTGTGATCACTTCACTCACCTCTGTGGGCTTTAAGTTTCATCATCTATAAAATGAGTTAGAAGAGTAGAGAGTTTCTAAGCCCTCTTCCAGAATCTGTTGCTTCCAACTAATTTTTTAGGTCTCTAGGGGCAGGAGAGTCTACACTCTACAACCTATCCATGTACATACAATAAGAAGGAAATTACTGGTGAAGGAGGGATAAAGGAAAACATCAGATATTAACACTTGGTGTTCCCTCTGTTATACAAAATAGAGACAAACTCCTAGTTGCAACATGTACAAAAAACCTTTCCTTTGTCCATATGGGTTGTGGCCACAGCTTGGACCTTGATGGCCAACCATACTGGAACAGTTACAGCCAAGCAGAATGGACAAGCAGGAAAAGGTTGTATTTGGCCTCTCCTCATTCCCACTTGACCCTAGCCCCAATTCGAAGTATCATAGACTCCTAAAATACTAGAAAAAGGAATGTTTTTTTCCCAGCACCTTTGCCATCTTTGGTCCCCAGTGCTCTCACGTGGCAAAAAGCAGCTGGAACAATTAGTTAACACTTAAATGATAGGTACTTAATGTGCTTACAAACCCTCCAGGAGTATTGTATTTTCAAAAAGGAACCTAAGGAAGGCAATGATTCACTTGAAATCACTGGTAGTAGAACTGAAGACTCAGGAGGGGGCTATTTTAGGAGCAAAACTGTGTACTTTCCTTGAGTTCCTCGAATCACAAAGACTTTCTCCTCAACTTCCTTTCAAAACTAGCCCTGTCCAGCGCTATTCAGAAGATTGTCGCTACTATTATGTCATTATGAAAAAAGTCATTTTCATAGCTTCTAAGAAAGCAGAAACAGAGTAAAGTTGTAGGAAATCAAGTTGCAGTTCTTTTCTAGGACAAAACAGAAATTTGTCTTACCGGAAATATCTGTAGAATATCCAGGGTGGAATATCTGGTATCTTTACTGTACAAAGAAGAATCATGGTCAATGTTACGATGTAATAGTTCAAGATGAGCAAGACATCAAAACTTTGTAGTTTCTAGTCAATCAGTTTATATATATTTGGAGCCAGGGGACCATTACTTAAACATAACACTATCTCATTTAGAATGACTAAGAAATCTAATGTAAATAATGGTTCTAGAACCTTTAACTCAATAGTTTCTACATGGTTCTGATTATGTCATGGTACAATGGAAAGAACACTTGGAGACAAGTGATCCAGGTCATGATCTGGGCTTTAAATATACCTTCTGTGTGGACTTGGGGTACTTGCTTTTTTGGCGTCCGAGTTTCCTTATCTTTAAAATAATCTTGAAGGTTCCTTTTTGTTCTAGGTCAATTATCTTATGATGCCCTTTTCACACTGGTGGCCACCCATGCGTATGAAATAAAATATAAAAATGTCTATCGTGTAAAGTATAAATCCTTCATTTTAGCATTTCAGGCCCTCCTCAATCTGGCTCCATAGCAACTTTCCAGTCTTATCTCATTCTTCTCCCTATAACATACTCTACATTCCAGGTACTCTGGATGAGAACCCCTTCCACCTCCACTCCCCATTTGTCACCATCTCTTTCCCCTCATTTCTGGAATGGATTCTTCCATCTCTTCCCTTGAAGCCCTTTCCTTCTTCAAGGCTCAACTTAGGTATGACCACTTCCATGAGTTCATAGTACTAGCTAGGTCTATCTAAAACGGGAAGAAGGTTGGTGCTATGATATCACTGGAGTAAAGAATTTCTGGTATAGATATTTTTACAACAGATGCCAATAACTTATGATCCTGGAGAGCTGTGCCTGGGAGTCATAGAGCACTGATTAAGATGAAAATTTATATAGTATCTACCCTAAATGAACTTGCCTTCTACTGGGCGAGAAATAGAATTTTGGTAGAGAACTTCCTCAACCAATTCCTGTATTGCTTAGCAGATAAATCTTAGGAAGTTGCTTGAATCACATAGATGATAAATGACTTGCTCAAAGTCACTAAGCTAGTCACTCTTGGAGGTTGACATCTGTCTGTGCCCTGGTCTTCTCAATCTAGCACTTTATCCAATAGATCATACTGCCTCTATCCAAAAATAAAAATACCCCTAATAAACCTAAATACCATATTTAAAATTTAGATGAGTGAGATAGCAACCCACTCCAATGGCCAGAGCTGTGGTGCCCCAAAGACTTTGTTCTTATTTCCTGAGTTATGTGCTTGAGCATATGAAGGTCTCTGTTTTTGGAAAATAGTACTACTTTAGCTGACCACATTTTCAACATGAAGGTGTTGAATATTTTGTGTTCAAATAAATTTGTTTTATAAATATAATTTTTATTTTATTAAACTATTTTTCCATGGTTACATGATTCATATTCTTTCCCTCCCCTTTCCCCTCTCCCCTCTCTTCCTGGAACTGACAAGCAATTCCACTGGGTAATGCATGAATTATCATTCAAAACCCATTTCCATGTTATTCATTTTTGTAATTGAGTAATTTAAAAAAATCAAAACCCTAAACCTATATAAACAAGTAATAAATCATATATTTTCTTCTGGATTTCTTCTCCAATTATTTTTTCTTTAGATGTGGATAGCATTCTTTCTCATAAGTCCTTCAGAGTTGTCCTGGATCATTGTATTGTTTTTAGAAGCAAAGTCTATTACATTTATCATTCCATAATGGTTCAGTTTCTGTGTACAATGTTCTCCTGGTTCTGCTCATTTCACTCTGTATAGGTTCATGGAGGTCTTTCCAGTTCTTATAGAAATCAAGCAGTTCATCATTCCTTAGAGCACGATAGCATTCCATCACCATCATATACCACAATTTGTTCAGCCATTCTCCATCGAGGCACATCCCCTCATTTTCCTTTTTTCCCCCACAACATAAAGTGTAGCTATAAATATTTTTGTACAAACAGGTCCATCCTTATTTTTTTTCGTCTCTTTGGGGTACAAGCCTAATAATGGTATTGCTGGATCAAAGGGTGTGCACTCTTTTAAAGCTCACCTTCCAGAATGGTTGGATCAATTCACAACTCCACCAGCAATGTGTTAGTGTCCTGATTTTGCCACATCCCCTCCAACATTTATTATTTTCCTTTACTGTCATATTGGCCAATCTGCTAAGTATGAGGTGTTTTGATTTGCATTTCTTTAATCCAGAGGGATTTAGCATGTTCAAGAAAATTCTACCAAAGATAGAATAGCTAGCATTAACATAGCACTTTAAGGTTTGTAAAGCACTTTACAAATATCTCAAAAAACCAACAAAACCTCAAATATTATCTCAGTCTATCCTCACAACAAGCTGGGGAGGTAGACAAACCAAGGCAGAAAGAAGTTAAGTGACATCAGAGTTGCAAAGCTAGTAACTATCTGAGGCTAGATTTGAATGCAGGTTTTCCTGATTCCTTCCTAATTGGGAGGGAGGTTGGAATAACTATTTCCTAGATTCTCTTCCAATTCATAAATTTCTGACTTTTAGAATAGCACATATTCATAACTGTCATCTGGTTAAGTGGTTTCCCACTGAAAGATAGTATGTTATCAGATAGCATTTTTGTTTTTGCAGAAAACATGTTATCTTGGTAGTATTATCTCTTTATGTTACCTTTGAAGACTATACCATTAAAGAACAATCAATGCACCATCAACAGTAAAGTGTTTAGCTTTTGGGTAGCTAAACGTGCTTAGAAAATAACTTTGAATTAAAAAGATTTAGATACATATTTATTAGAATATAGGGTATTGAGGAAGTGCAGATGCTGTGGTATACAAGAGAGGAATTTCTCCTAGGATGCTCTTGTCACTGTGGGGGACAGATGAAGTGAGAAGGATGTGATGAGATCTACCCTTGAAGTGTGCTCAGGGTTGCCACAGATTTGTGAGGTTGCTGGCATGGCAAGATGGAAGAGAGAGTTGGTGACAGGGTTTCTCCTCCTCTGGACTTAGTATTTGGGAGAGAACATATTCATGAACTGATGATGGTTTGTTGTGGAGCAATGGAATACATACAGATAAGAAATCCACAGCCTCACTTTCTTGGGCTATAAAAGGAAGAGGTTGGCCTACGATCAGAGCTTTTTGGACATATGATGCTAAGAAGCATGGCAAAGGAGCAGAGCCTGCAGTGTGTGGTCTTAGGTTACTTCTTCAAGGCAATATGGCACAATGGGAAAAGCAGCTGGCGTGGGGGCAGTGGATTCCATCTCAGATACACTAAGCATCCTATTTAAGTAACTCTAGTTTTGTTGCCTCCTCTATAAAATGGGAGGATTGGATTTGATGGTTTCTATGATCCCTTCCAGCTCTAGATTACCCTCTTACATCATCCTTGCGGTTTAGCAGGGTGTTCACAGGTATTTGTGTTGGTCTGGCTCATGCCTACAAACAGCTTGGATAAGGATAGGGAACAAATGATTTTGAGGGTGTGAAATCAGATATAGTCTAGAGCTATTTATTTGAATACTTTCAGCTGAAAAACCAGGTCAACAGTGTATTTAGTAAAAGCAATATTGTACGATGATCTATTGTGAATGACTTTGCTATACTTAGTAGTAGAGATTCAAGACAATTCCAAAGGATTCATGATGAAAAATGCTATCTACCTTCAGAGAAAGAATCCATGGAGTATTGAGTGCAGTTCAAAACATTAATTTTTAATTTTTCATCTTCATGAGTTTTTTTTAATGATGTATCTTTTTCTATAATGTGATAAATATGGAAATATATTGCATGAAGCAACATTTAACCTATGTCAAATTGGTTACCATTTTATGAGGGGGAAAGAGGAGGGAAGAAGGGAAGGAGGGAGAGAATTTGGAATACGAAATGTGAGAAAAAGAATGTTAAAGAATTCTGTATGTAAGTGGGGAATAAATATTACTAAAAACAAACCAACCTAATGCATTTCATCTGAGAGGCAGTCAGGTAGCTTAGTGGTAGAGCCCTGGACCTGGAATCAGGAAAATCTAAATTCAAATCTGGTCTCTGATTCTTAGTAGGTGTGTATTCCTGGGAAAGTCACTTAAGTGTTATCTGCCTCAATTTCTTCAACTGTAAAATGGGGATCATAATAGCATTAAACTTCCCAGGGTTGTTATAAGGATCAAGTGAAATAATGTTTGTGAAGCACTTAGCATGGTAGATATATATATATATTCATAAATATATATTTTAATATATATTTTTTCTTCCCTTCCAGAGAGGGATTGGTCTTATGTATCAAAAGACTGCACCACAATGCTGCCTTCCCCCCTGCTTTGGGAGGTGGATTCTGTACTGTACACATACTAGGAAGCTTAGCTAGTTTCAAATAGGGTCATGGCTTTAGAAAGAGACCTTAAAGGTCACCTAATCCAACCACTTTATTCAGTCCACAAGGAAACCTAGTCCAAGGGGACACAGATGGTAAGGAGCAGTCAGAATTCAAATCTGACTCTAAATCCAGGCCTCTTTCACTGTACCATACATCTCTACCACGTCATCAAGATAGAATGGGTGTGAAATAGCACTAGGAGTAGAGTGAATGCTAGTTTAGAATGAGTTTTTTTTAAACCCTTACCTTATGTCTTAGAATCAATACTGTGCATTGGTTCCAAGGCAGAAGAGTGGTAAGGGCTAGGCAGTGGGGATCAAGTGACTTGCCCAGGGTCACGCGGCTAGGAAGTGTCTGAGACCACATTTGAACCTAGGACCTCTCATCTCTAGATCTGGTTCTCAATCCACTGAGCCACCCAGCTGCCCCTTAGAATGAGTTTTAAATGGGAGGCATCAAGAGAAGAGGATCCAAAAAGTGGAATAAAAATGCACACTTAGTTAGCTAGGGGTCTAGGGCTAGAGAGAGCTAAGAAAGTCCTTAAGGCTATAAGCTAGAAAAGCCTTGCTCTGTCTGAGAAGCTTCAGTGAAGCTGACATCCAGCAGAGGTCAGCAGCAACTAAGGGAAGAAGCTGTGTCCTATACAGCAGCAGAGAGCAGCAGCATCTCAATGGAGGAGCTTACTTAGCTTGACAGAAATGGTTGGCAGAGAGCTCAGAAGAGTAGCACAATGACATATTTGGGGCAAGCTCAGAAGGGTCTAGTGAACACTGATGGCAGGACCCTGAGTATTCCCTCTGCCTGTGACCTTTCAAGTGTCAGTGTTGGGTGCAAAGCCTGGGTGGCCAGTATCTCTGGATCCCAGAATATTTATGTAGGGGGAGGCAGTGGTGACGTAAGAATGAAGAAAACTAGAAATGTATATATATAGAAGGAATATTATGGACTTGCAATACGTAACAGTAGACTTTTTTGGGGGGCATATCCTGTAGGATACAATGAACTGGCATTTATTGAGTAAGGGAATGACATAGTCAGATCTGCATTTAGGAAGGTCCTTTTGATTTCCAAGTGAAGGATGGATTAGAGTGGAAAACACTTGTGTCAGAGAGACTGACCAGATTTGCATTATACAAATTTAACTTTACAAAGAATTCCAAAAGAAATCTGCATTCCTAAAAACTACCTATGTTGACTTTACTATACAGCACTGGGTTCTCTCTCTGTTCCTGCTCCTCTGCTCAGATCCACAATCTCCTCCCCAACTCTCCCTCCCTACAGCATCCCCAAATCCCTCCAAGTGTTTTAAACAGAAGCCACCTGGGGGCTTGGCTTGAGACTTCTGGTGCTAAGAGAGGGGCTTGGCCCACTTGTCACCTGGTCTCTCCTGTCTGTGTCTAGTCCCCAGGTGCCTACCCACAAGTTCTTCCTCTCAATTAGATCAGGCTGCATGTTCCTTTTCCTCCCCTAGTTTCTCTATCCTAGGGTCCCACATGTACTTGAACCACATGCCAGCCCATTCCCTTTATGGGCGAATGGTTTCCTTCTTATTGCCCTCCTTTCCTCCCTTTCCCCACATTGGCAGGCAAATTATTTTTTTATTTTTTTATTTTTATTTTTATTTTCATCACATAAAGCAAGAATTATCTGTATTCCAATAGTCTAGGCATGAGGTAATAAGGGTCCACAGCAGGGTGATGGCAGTGTTAGAGGAGAGAAAGAGGTGAATATTTTTATTTTGAAATCTTTATTTATTTAATTAATTAAGAATATTTTTCCATGGTTACATGATTCATGTTCTTTCCCTCAGCCAACATGCAATTCCACTGAGTTTTACATGTGTCATTGATCAAGATGAAAGAGGTGAATATAAGAGATATTATGAAGATAAAAGCTACAGATTGGATATGGTGGAATGAGAGAGACTGAGAAGTCAAGGATGACATCTAGGTTGTATGTAAGAGTGTGGATTAGAAGTATGGTAGAACCCTTCAAAATGAATTGGAAGTTAAGAAGAGAGGAGTGTTTTATGAGAATAATAATGAGCTCAGTTTTGGACACGCCAAGTTAAGATGTGTACTAGAGTACATTCATTTTGAGATATCCATAGATAGTTGGAGAAGTGAGACCGAGGGGGCAGTTGAGTGACTCAATGGATTGAGAACCAGGCCTAGAGATGAGAGGTTCTGGGTTCAAATGTGACCTCAGACACTTTCTAGCTGTGTGATCCTGGGCAAGTGACTTAACCCCCTTCTGCCCCCCACCACTGTCTAGCCCTTCCCACTCTTCTGCCCTTGAACCAAAGGTTAATATTGATTCTAGGATGGAAGGTAAGGGTTTAAAAAAAGAGATGTGAGACGGGAAGACAGCAGAGAGGTTGGGCTATAAGTAGATCTGACACATTTTAAAATCAGAATTGAATCCATGGGAGCTGATGAGATCAAGTGAATTATAATAGAGGAGCAAGAGAAGAGGGTCTAGGACAGAATTAAGGAGTGGTAAGATAAAAGGAGAACCAGGAGACTTGACTAGAAGACCACATGGTTTGGTAAGTATCTCTGTTCTGTTCTAGGGAGTTACTGTCTAGACTCTAGGGCATATCCACAATATAAAGAGAAACCTGGAATCTAATAACAAGCATAGAATATTAAACATCCATCATCCTAGGACAGTGCCAGTAATGATAGAGTTAGACACAAGGGATCAGGTCTGGGAGTCTGGCCAAGTAGAAGAGGCTTGGCATATACTATAGTTCCTGGAAGGCAAGAGATTAAAATTAGGGTGGTCAACTAAAGCGATGAAGGGCAAATAGGTACTAAAAGTTCAGGCAAGTAAGCAAGGTCCAGAATCCAGAGGGTTGGATTTAACAGGAATTGTTCTAATGATCATTGAAACTCTGAAGAGTACAGAGAAAAAAAATGATTTTTACAACCAAGATCTAAGGAAAGACTTGTAGGAAAAATGAACAGCTTTGTAAAAGTGGTTCAAAACCATACCCAAGTAATGGATTTCTCAAAACTTAAAATGGACCAAAAAAAAGCTAATGACTCCATGAGGCAACAAATATTAAAACAAAGTCAAAAGACTGAAAAAATAGAAGAGAAATTTAAATATCTTATATTAAAAACAACTTATCTGGAAAGGAGATCATAGAGAAATTACTTACGGATCATTAGACAATCTGAAAGTCATAGCCAAGAAAAAAGCATGGACATTCTATTTCAATAAATCATGATGATGTACAAAGATGAGAACACTAATACTGTTGGTATAGTTGTAAACAGCTCCAACCATTTTGGAAAGCAATTTGGAATTACAACCAGAGAATTAGTTATAAAGCCATGTATACCCTTAGACCTTTCTGGGTCTCTTTCTCAAGGAGGTCATGGACAAAGGAAAAGAACCTATATGTTCCAAAATATTTATAGTAGTTCTCTTTGTGGTAGCAAAGAACTGGAAATCGAGGAGATAGCCATTAATTGGGGAATGGCTAAAAAATTGTGGTATATGATTGTGATGGAATTTTACTGTGCCATAAGAAATGATAAGTAGGCTAATTAAAAAAAAAAACTCGGATGTCAGACCTTTGGGAAGGGAAATACTTCAAAACCAAGCAAGAATTAGAAAGAGTTACAAAATGCAAAATAAATAATCTGGATTACATCAAATTAAAAAGTTTTTGTACAAACAAAACCAATGTAACCAAAATCAGAAGGGTAGCAACTAATTGGGAAACAATCTTCATAAAGACCTCTGACAAAGGTTTAATTACTCAAATTTATAAAGAACTAAATCAATTGTACAAAAAATCAAGCCATTCTCCAATTGATAAATGGGCAAGGGACATGAACAGGCAGTTCTCAGCCAAAGAAATCAAAACTATTAATAAGCACATGAAAAAGTGCTCTACATCCCTTATAATCAGAGAGATGCAAATCAAAACAACTCTGAGGTATCACCTCACACCTAGCAGATTGGCTAACATGACAGCTATGGAAAGTAATGAATGCTGGAGGGGATGTGGTAAAGTGGGGACATTAATTCATTGCTGGTGGAGTTGTGAACTGATCCAACCATTCTGGAGGGCAATTTGGAACTATGCCCAAAGGGCGATAAAAGACTGTCTGCCCTTTGATCCAGCCATAGCACTGCTGGGTCTGTACCCCAAAGAGATAATGGACAAAAAGACTTGTACAAAAATATTCATAGCTGCGGTCTTTGTGGTGGCCAAAAATTGGAAAATGAGGGGATGCCCTTCAATTGGGGAATGGCTGAACAAATTGCGGTATATGTTGGTGATGGAATACTATTGTGCTCAAAGGAATAATAAAGTGGAGGAATTCCATGGAGACTGGAACAACCTCCAGGAAGTGATGCAGAGCGAAAGGAGCAGAACCAGGAAAACACTGTACACAGAGACTGATACACTGTGGTACAATCGAAGGTGATTGACTTCTCCATTAGTATCAATGCAATGTCCCTGAACAATCTTCAGGGATCTAAAAAATACTACCCATAAGCAGAGGATAAACTGTGGGAGTAAAAACACCGATGAAAAGCAACTGCTTGACTACAGGGTTGGAGGAGATAAGACTGAGGAGAGACTCTAAATGAACACTCTAATGCAAATATCAACAACAGGGAAATGGGTTCGAGTCAAGAACACATGTGATAACCAGTGGAATCATGCATTGGCTATGGGAGAGGGAAAGGTGGGGGAGGAGGGGAGGAAAAGAAAATGATCTTTGTTTCCAGTGAATAATGTATGAAAACGACCAAATAAAATAATGTTTAAAAATTAAAAAAACAAAAAACAAAAAAACTCGGAAAGAACTAAATGGGATAATGAACAGTGGAATAGTGTTAGCTCCCTTCTCCCCACCCCTTCCCATAGCCAATGCACAATTCCACTGGGTTTTACATGTGTCCTTGATGAAAGCCTATTTCCATGTTGTTGATGTTTGTGCTAGGGTGATCATTTAGAGTCTACAGCCCCGATCATATCTCCATTGACCCATGGGATTAAGCAGTTGTTTTTCTTCTGTGTTTCTATTCCCACAGTTTTTCCTCTGAATGTAGACAGTGTTCTTTCTCATAAATCCCTCCGAATTGTTCTGGATTATTGCATTGCTACTAATGGAGAAGTCCATTACATTTGATTGTACCCAAGTGTATCAGTCTCTGTATATAATGTTCTGGTTCCGCTCCTTTCACTCTGTACCAAGTCCTGGGGGTCATTCCAGTTCACATGGAATTCCTCTAGTTCATTATTCCTTTGAGCACAATAGTATTCCAAGGTGATGGATTTTTAGAATCAAATTCATATCAGGAAATAGGAGAGCATAGTTGGGGGTTAAGGAAAGGATTTTTGGAAAGGTAGAGAGAATAAGAATTAAAAAACAAGGAAGGAAGGGACCTTTAGAAAGGTAGACCAATCTGGAACTAGGCAGGCAAGGGGAAAGGATAAGGCAGGACTTTTGGAAAGGGGTGCAAATTGGAGAGGTATTGGTCAAAGGGAACAAGACATCTGATGCTGGGGGCCATCAGTCCATGAAGCCTTGACAGAGTCATGTGTGGTAGCTGGGGAGACCACAGAGTGGTCCTTGGTGAGATGTGATTGCCCACCCAACCCCCTTTTACATGACATCTTTCATCAATGCCCCTTACCTATGAATTGACATGATTATTATTCCCCCTAGTCTCAAAAGAAATAATGCAAGAGCAAAACACATGTACCCTTATTCCCCAAAACATCACCAAAAGGTCAGACCCTCAAACCCAATCCCTCCCAAAAGACTATCGTGGGTTAACTTTTACTTAGGTACATAATTCCCAGCAAAACTGCAGCTACTGGCCAAGCCCAAAACTTTCTCATGAAGCCAGCACACAAATCAACCACAGAGGCCCATACAATAGGTACAGGTACAGTACAGGTACACTAAGCTTTAATATGCCTCAGTGACTCAATTACACAAATCAGTAACTCAAACTTCCTAGTAAGCCACCTGTGATGAAATCATTTATCTTGTGTGCAACCTTTATTCTGTCTGTAATCACAATACAAAAATATAGAATGTTAATCAAGTGATTTGTTAAAAGTTAATGTATTACTTTTCCAATGATTTCTCTTTGATTTTGTGTATCTGTATGCCAAGAATATGGAAATAAAATAAATCCCAAGCCTGGGAATGTCGGAACAGCTTGGATGGCCATAATGATTAAGCTGTCTTCCGTTTGTTATTTATTTTATGTTATTTATTTTGACTGATCATTCTTCACCTGTCGGGAACCCTGGAGTCGCAAGTGGGGCTGGACCCTGACTGGGGCAATCTGAGGAGGTATACAACACAAAGATAGGAAGAGGGGGAGAAACAGTGAGGAGCAACAGAGTAGATGGAAATGCATAGCTAATAACTATGGACTTGAGTATAATTGGAATGAATTCACCCATGGGCAGAAAATAGATAGCAGAAAGGATAAAAAAATAGGTCCTGACAATTTGTTGTTTACAAGTAACCTATTGAAAATGAGAGACACACATAGAATGAAGGTGAGGGGTTGGAGCAGAATATGCTATCTCTCAACTGATCCAGAGGTGGTAGGGGTAGTAGTCATGATCACTATGGGGCTAACATGGATATAATTGGAAAAAATGAACAGGGTAACTATATTATGTTGGGGGAGATTACTATGATTATGAAGCATTATCAATATTGGATCTGTATACATCAAGAGTTATAGTCTCCATATTTTTAAAGGAAAAATTAAATTAGATAGCTGGAAATAGATAACAAAAAATAATAGTGGGGGACCCAATTTTCCCCTCTTAGATAAATTTAAACAAAAAACAAATAAGAAAGAAGTAGATGAATAGAACCTTAGTAGGCAAGAAGATAAGAAAAAAGAAATTAAAGATATAATAATAGGCAAAGAGGCTAAATATTTCATTTCCTGGATATAGGATGCTTAGAAAACCAAAGAAATAGAATAAGAATTAAATGAGATAATGCATATATTCATTTAAATAGGTTATAAAATAATTCACAAAATAATCAACTTTCTACCTAGTGTTAATAGAACCTTGAATTTGTAGAAAGAGAACTACAATAACAACAAAATATATTAAAAAAAACTTAGGTATTAACTTACCAAGAAACACAAGAACCATGAAATATTAAATACAGGGTATCCCAAAAGTCTTGGTGCAGTTTTAAGCTATCAGAGTTGTTTAAGCTATTAAGGCTTAAAAACATACGAAGATTGTTGAGATACCCTACATAAAATAATTTGAATGGAAAAACTGGAAAGCAATATTCAATGTACATGATTAGGTCAAGCCAACACAGTAAAGAAAATAATTCCTACCCAAACTCATCTATCTATTTAGTGCCATACCCATGGAACTTCCAAAAATATTTTTTACTGATTTAGAAAAAACCATAACAAAGTTCATTTGGAAGAACAAAAGATCAAGGATATCCAGGGAAATAATGAAAAAAAAATACAAAGGAAGGGGGTCTTGCAGTCCCAGATCTCAAACTATATTATAAAGCAGCAGTCATCAAAACAATTTGGTACTGGCTAAGAGACAGAAAGGAGGATTGGTGGAGTAGACTGGGGGCAAGTGACCTCAGCAAGACAGTATATGACAAACCCAAAGATCCCAGCTTTGGGGACAAAAATCCACTATTTCATAAAAACTGCTGGGAAAATTGGAGGACAGTGTGGGAAAGATTAGGTTTATATCACACCCTACACCAAGATAAATTCAAAATGGGTGAATGACTTGAACGTAAAGAAGGAAACTATAAGAAAATTAGGCGAACACAGAATAGCATACATGTCAGACCTTTGGGAAGGGAAAGACTTCAAAATCAAGCAAGAATTAGAAAGAGTTACAAAATGCAAAATAAATAATCTGGATTACATCAAATTAAAAAGTTTTTGTACAAACAAAACCAATGTAATCAAAATCAGAAGGATAGCAACAAATTGGGAAACAATCTTCATAAAGACCTCTGACAAAGGTTTAATTACTCAAAATTGCAAAGAACTAAATCAATTGTACAAAAAATCAAGCCATTCTCCAATTGATAAATGGGCAAGGGACATGAACAGGCAGTTCGCAGCCAAAGAAATCAAAACTATTAATAAGCACATGAAAAAGTGCTCTACATCCCTTATAATCAGAGAGATGCAAATCAAAACAACTCTGAGGTATCACCTCACACCTAGCAGATTGGCTAACATGATAGCAAAGGAAAGTAATGAAAGTTGGAGGGGATGCAGCAAAGTAGGGACATTAATTCATTGCTGGTGGAGTTGTGAATTGATCCAGCCATTCTGGAGGGCAATTTGGAAGTATGCCCAAAGGGTGATAAAAGACTGTCTGCCCTTTGATCCAGCTATAGCACTGCTGGGTTTGTACCCCAAAGAGATAATAAGGAAAAAGACTTGTACAAGAATATTCATAGCTGCACTCTTTGTGGTGGCCAAAAATTGGAAAATGAGGGGATGCCCATCAATTGGGGAATGGCTGAACAAATTGTGGTATATGTTGGTGATGGAATACTATTGTGCTCAAAGGAATAATAAAGTAGAGGAATTCCATGGAGACTGGAACAACCTCCAGGAAGTGATGCAGAGCGAAAGGAGCAGAACCAGGAAAACATTGTACACAGAGACTGATACATTGTGGCACAATCGAACATTACGTAATGGACTTCTCCGTTAGTGGCAATGCAGTGTCCCTGAACAATCTTCAGGGATCTAAAAAATACTATCCACAAGCAGAGGATAAACTGTGGGAGTAAAAACACCAATGAAAAGCAACTGCTTGACTACAGGGGTTGAGGGGATATGACTGAGGAAAGACTCTAAATGAACACTCTAATGCAAATATCAACAACAGGGAAATGGGTTCGAGTCAAGAACACATGTGATAACCAGTGAAATCGTGCGTCGGCTATGGGAGAGGGAAAGGTGGTGGGAGGGGTGGCGGGGAGGAAAAGAAAATGATCTTTGTTTCCAGTGAATAATGTTTGGAAATGACCAAATAAAATAATGTTTAAAATAAAAAAAAACTTAAAAAAAAGAAAATAATAATAACCATTTATAGGTTTCATGCAGTACCAGTCTAGATATCAATTATTCCACAGAATTAGAAAAATAGCATTTATATGGAATAACAAGTAGAGCAGAAAATAGAAAGAAATTATGGAAAGGCTTTAAAAAAACAATTATTGAAACTAATAGGTTGGAAAAAAAAGATCTTAAAATCAAAGAAAGAGGTAGAAAGGTCCCAGTGATGTCCCTCTAGTCTTACCATCTCATTTACAAGTATGGAAATAGAGAGCAAGGGGCATCATGTAACCAGATCAAGAGAGATGAATTGCTTATTCAATTGCAAATCATACATAGGCTGAACAATAAATAAGCCTTCTTCATTCACTTTTTTTTTCCATTTGTGGATAAATAGGACATAACCTTGTGAGTGAATATGGATCTTATCTATAATATTATGGCATTTAATACAATCATCACAATGTGACCAACCAATAGGAGCATCTGGAGGACCTTACCATCCAAGAGTTAATCTTTGAATTGGAGTCTGGAATGGAGTTTTCCATAACAATAGTGAATACCTTTGCAGAGCATGCATGTATCCTTGCTTTTATGCTTCACCTAATATTTCATCACATGAGACAGGATGGTATAGAGAAAAATATGCTATATTTGAATTCAAAGGACCGGGATTTAACATTTGGCTCTGATACTTGCCACCTTTGTGACTTTGGGTAGGTTATATTTTTCAACTATAAAAGAAGGGAGTTGGAGAATTTTGTTGAGTATGTTATACAGGAGATTCTTTTCTTCTAGAGGTTAGATTTATTGCTGTTGAAGTCTTTTCCAATTCTAAATCTATAAGCCTCTGACCAAGCAAGGTTATATCTCTTGCTATATGTTTCAAGAAGTCTTATATAATTTTAACATGTACATGGGCAATGCCATTTTGGAAGGCAGTCCTTAAGGTGATGTTTGGCTCTAGTGAATCAAGGATTCTTATAGTGAAAAGAACAAAATCCAGTAATTAGCACATTGCAATCTTGTGTTCTCTTCATCTTTCAATAGAGTAATTTGATAAGAGGTGATACTTTTTTAAATACTTTATATAATTCAACACATTTCCCCATTTTCGCTCTGTTCAGTGCTATTTCTGTCTCCTCTCTAACTACATGTAGGACTTTGCTACTTGAATCCAAATAGAGTGGTTTCAGTGTCCTTAATAGAAACATCGTTGAAGATATTTTCTCTATTTCATCTGGTTGTTATCTTCTTTCCAGGTTTATCTTCAAACACATTTGGGATGATTTCACTTAAATGAAACTCTCAAAAAGCTTTAAAAAATATTTTTCCTCTTGTTTTCCATTCTTTTATGAGTTGAAAGTTTGATAATTTTTTTCAATCTTTTTTGGTAATATTTAAAATTCAGTTTATATTTTAAACTGGTATTGCCTATGGCTGACATTCTATCTGTTTGGCAAGTTGCTTTTGCTAATAACTAAAACAATTTCTAGGCTCATTTGTTCATTTTGTTATAGCAATTGACAATTGCTTCAAAATTGTTATAATTGGTTGTGAAATACTTTATGTATTTGCCATTTTGGGGGGTAGCAATAGGTCAGGCTGTACATTTTCTTTCACTTTAATTTCTTTTTTCTTCTTATTACTTTTTGATGCTTGTTGCAGGAAGTTAGTGGTCTGATTGTGCAAAATCAGCTGATTTAGGAATGACTCCAACATTTGTAATGAATTATTTCTTGGATGTTAAAGATAAAGTCAATTTCATAGATAAATATAACAATGATCTTAACAGAGTAATGTAGATGCATGAAATGAATTTCAAAGGGGAATAAATTGCCAAATAATGGTGACAAAGGGATGGCTTTGAGAAATACACCAAGGGGTAGAAGACAGATGCTAATCCAGCAAAGTAGACTGAGAAAGGCTAGTTGAAGAGGTAGAAGGGCCAGAAAATAGCAGTGTCATAGAAGCCAAGAGAGGTGAGTGTTTAGTAGGAGGACATGGTCAGCAGGATCAAAAACTACAGAACATTAAGAAGGATAAGAACTAAGAAAAAACAATGAATTTGGCAGCCTCAGTCAAAATATTAGCCCTGATTTAAGAAAACTCTTAAAAATTAGCATTTTCATAGAATCACCAAATTAAAATGGGCCTTTAGGTTTTAATTTCTTTTTTAATCATTTCCCACAAATAAAGGATTCATCACCAAGGGATGACTGAGCCAACTGCTGATGGACCTCTTTATCCTTAGGCTGGTCTTCAGAAAGCAGGTCATCTGTTACCAGGATCATTCTTGAAGCTTTTCCAGCATGGTAGAACTTGCCAATAATTGTGTTCTTAATTTTAACATAGCCTTTGAGAACCTAAGGTCCCATGTTTGGCATATGGAGTCATTGGAGTAGGACCACCTTATACCTAGTAAAATTGCATTACTTATTTGAAAAAGATCTTTCATCTCATTGGTTCAGGAATTCTTTCCAACAATGAAGATAACACTCATCAGTGTCTGTCCTTCCTCATTTCTTCTTAGAGGATACTTGACTTATAAATTTATAAGTTTATAAATTTATCTTATAAATTTTTTTCTATGAGTAGTCATACTATTACATCTGATAATAACACTACTCATCTAATGAGAGACTAATCATACAGGCTTGTAGTTATTGATATTCTCTTATTCGCCTTCTCATTGTGATTTATAAAGTCTGAGACTTCCCTCCCCCACATGTATTTGGCATATTTCCCTCCTTCAGATATCTCACACATATCTCAATGCTCTCAATGCCCTCACAATTGTTTCACCTCCAATATGGATATCTTCTATTTACATATAATTCTAGGTTACAAAGAGAAATCCAGTCATCTCCCCCCCCCTTTGTTCTCTTTAGTATCACTTCTATCTCCTCTATAAGAACAACCTGGAATTTGATGTTGAAATCCAAAGGTTGTGGTTTCATTAATTCTGATTGAGAAAAGTTTGCTAAAATGATTTGTGCAAATATTTTTCTGTTTTCTTCTACTTGAAGTCCTCCTATTTCCATTCTTGAATGCTCTTAGGGTCACTTTACTTAGTTGAGTATCTTTCCAAGTTTTCTTCAAATTGGTCTTACCTTCAAGTGTTTCTCTCTACTTTTAGAGACAATACTGCTCATAATCATTTACCTTCCTTTGTAAGACTTTACAAATGAGTTTATATTTTAATGCAGTATTGTCTTTGGTAATCTATTTATGTTTGCTGAGTATATCAGAGGTTCATTGAATAAAAGGTCTTTTCAGCTCATTTAATCTTTTCATTATAAGTTAATTTACATTGGCTAAACTTCTGGTTAAAATGACTATAATCAGTGTAGATATAAGGATGGTGGTGCCCTAGGAGGATAATTTCTGTTGCCTATTTCCCATTTTTTATTTGTAGTTACTTGTTGAAATAGTGAAGTTTTATTGTATAATATGGTGCCAGTGGGATAGAAAAGGGGTCAGAAGTTGCTAGAATTCATGCTACTTTTAACCAGTTAATAAACTTTAATTTGACTGTTAGTACCCTAAATATGAAATAACAACAACTTATCTGGTTGGTTGTATGTTTAAAAAAGAATTTGATCCCCTAGAAGCAAATACATTCCTTCTGGAGAGAAAAGCTGAGTATACAAACTTCAAGGTTTGATAAGATTCTGATAAGATTCATCTTCTAATGGAGAAAAAGCAGCTGAGTATCTTTCCTAGTCTGATGACTGGGTATGTGAAAGACACAGAACTCACGATCCTCTTATGGGTAGAGAAAATATCTCATCTGAGTTCTGCTTTGGCTGAAGCCTACAAACTAAAAACAGCAAGGAGTTTTGTAACATGTCCAAAAGTGGCAGTACCTGATAGCAACCATGATAAAAAGGGAGCACCACCACGCAGAGAGTATATATCCTGATCCAGTGGGAGCTGATGGGGGGGGGGTGGAAATCTTTGTCCTCCCTGTGTCATTGGAGGCAAAGGAAGCCCTTCTGATATAGTCCTGGTCTCATGTGCTCCCTATGGACCCGTCTCTAGATACACTCTAGTCACAAATGTTCCCAATGTGGACATCCCTTATGCATGTCCTTTGGGTACACTGTTGCTCATGTGTGTGTGTACCATGTTCGCACATTTATCTCACGTGGATGCCTCTTCATGCACATTCCCTAGATATGTCCACTTCTTCCAGTGATGGTATGTGTGTCAGTGGGAATGTGTATCCTAGATTTATGGGGGAAACATTCTGTTATTGCTTTTCTTATGTGACAAGGGAATCACTTTAAAAGACTGATATATATTAATTTAAGGTCGCAAAGCGATTAGAACAAATGGCTGTGGTCTCAGCTATATCCTCTTGTTGACTGGTTGGCAGCTGTCATGTCTTAGAATAATAAGGGTCTTTACTAAAGGATGGAGACTAGATGGGAGTATGAAGGTTGTGAATCCTTCTGACAACTGCAGAAACTTCCCCCTGCTACTTACTGCAATCCTGATGAGAACTAATATTCATGTTCTTGCCCTCAAAATTCTTGGGAGGACCAAGACAGGGAGATGTAAGGGCTTTGGTTAGATATCCTAACCACCCCAATCCTCTGCTATTTGTCCCCTGAAGCATATGGATAGTTTCAAAATTCCATATTTCTTTGCAATGGAGATTTTTTGGGGAAGGCCTTTCCCGACTCCCCCCACCCCAGAAGGACAGCAACAGGAAAGACACCTACTAGTTTGCAGAGTTTGAATTTTGAGGCAAAGGTTCCCAGATTCTGACCAAAAGGGGGAATGAGGCAAAAAGCATACTTCCGAACGTTATTCAAATTCACCACTTTTGGGATGAATGCCCTCAGGCCGCGTGCAGAGCGGTAAGAGAAGAAGAAGACAGTCTTCGTCTGATCAATACATTCCCCTACATCTTTATCATGGAAAAGAATGGGGAAAATAGAAATAAAAAGGGAAGGGAGGTATAAACAAAAAATAAAGTACTGTTTCCAATAAAATAGTCTTATTGTTTCATATGATCATTTAAGGAGAAAAAAATTTTTGAAACCCAAAGCTTATATTTAGGCTTGATAGTCACTCTTTTAAGTATTTTTAATTCTTAAAAAAATTGAAGCAGTATATATTCTGGGGGTTGTTATATGTTATTATGAAATGATTTTGGAGTTGGGCAAAAGTTAGAGTAATTAAAATGTCAGGTCATTGGTAATTATCAATGATACAGCAGGTAGGTAACAATTGCTATTGGCTAATGTTTTTTAAGAGGTTCTAACTTTAGGTTGACATTGTTTCCTAAGAATCGGCTTACACAAACTAGTTTTGGGGAAAAAATTGGTTCAGTTTTTTTAGGATTGAATTTTGTTCTTTAAAAAGTCTTGCTTTTTTGAAATAAGAATTTTTGCTCAATTCAATTTTAAAACAAAACTGATTTATATATATATATATATAGGTATATCTTTACCATAATAAGATATACAAAGGATTATTTTTTCAAACCAATACCTACTTTGTTAAAAAAAGTTTGTTTTTTTAAATATCCATCATATTGAAGTAGAGAAGACTCCATGAACTAGATATTAATGAGATAGTTCATTGGATTCAACCAATTATTTCCAAAGTAATTGATAGGACTAAATTTAACCTATTTGACTTTATTGTGATATGCAAACATAAGATGAACAAAGATTTTATCTTCACACAAAGATTAGCTTTTAGAGTACATAATACACTTTTAGGTACCATACCATGATATTCATATATTTTATAAATTATGATAGCAGCAGACAAGAACATTTTACAGTAGGCTTTTGGAACAAAGTTTTGGTAAATAGTCCGCAAATATGTCTCTGATTTTCAAAGAACTTTGTAGTAGAATGCTAAGATGGACAAGCTTATATTTTTTCAATACATACAGAGAGATCAGATCTAATATGTTATAGACCCAATATTGATATTCAGTATTGAGTTGTGACATCTGCCTAAAATTTATACACAATACATTAAATAAGCATACTGAAATGAGGATAGGAATGTAGTTTATGATGGGTAATTCTAGTATTAAAAAAGTTTCCAAGCTGAATTGTAAAGAGCTGAATTAGTGTAGAATGGGAAAGGACAAGACTTCTGGATATGAGGACCAAAGCATTTTAAGGGATCTTTTACTCTGATGTAAAGATAATTTATTATCATATTAAATATTTAATTATTATATAATATTATGATGTAATTATGTAAATATTACATAAGCAATAAAATGCATTGAAATAAGAATTTCTGGATTCATGACATAACGTGAAGTAGATCTTTAAAAACCTTTCATTTGATTTTCCACTGTAGCCTCAATTTCAAAAAGCATCTAATAATAATGATAATCCTACCCATTTTCTGATATCAGCTATCACTTCTATATGGATGGTATCCCAGAGTCTATCTCTGGTTCTCATTCCTATCAAATCCTACATTTTCTAATGTTCTGTTTTAAAGAGACCTAAAGATCTGTCACCTCAATCAACACTTTCATTGACAATGGCATTTTCTTTACTGATACAATGCACTCCCCCTCTTCTTAGTGATGGTTTTTATAAGTTATTGTTTCTCAAACAATTCATCTCCTGGTGGCTAACATTCTGGCAATGAGTCTATCACACAAGGCAACAATATTTTTGTTGGGCTTAAAAGCTTATCAACGTTTTTTTTTTCAGTTCACTATTCTTTTTTTTTTCAGTAAATTTATTTAGTCAATTTAGAACATTATTTCTTGGTTACAAGAATTATATTATTTCCCTCCCTCATCTCCCCCCACCCTTCCTGCAGCCAACATGCAATTTTATTGGGTATTACATGTGTCCTTGATCAAAACCTATTTCCATGTTGTTGGTGTTTGTCTTAGGATTTTCATTTAGAGTCTACATCCTCAATCATCTCCCCCTTGACCCATGTAATCAAGCGGTTGTTTTTTCTTCTGTGTTCCTCCTCCCACAGTTTTTCCTCTGAATGTGGATGGTGTTCCTTCTCGTAGATCCCTCCGAGTTTTTCAGGATCACTGCACTGCCACTAATGGAGCAGTCCATTACATTTGATTGTACCACAGTGTATCAGTCTCTGTGTACAGTGTTCTCCTGGTTCTGCTCCTTTCGCTCTGCATCACTTCCTGGAGGTTGTTCCAGTCTCCATGGAATTCCTCTACTTTATTATTCCTTTTAGCACAATAGTATTCCATCACCAACAAATACCACAATTTGTTCAGCCATTCCCCAATTGATGGGCATCCCCTCATTTTCCAATTTTTGGCCACCACAAAGAGTGCAGCTATGAATATTCTTGTACAAGTCTTTTTCCTTATTATCTCTTTGGGGTACAAACCCAGCAGTGCTATGGCTGGATCAAAGTGCAGACAGTCTTTTAGTGCTCTTTGGGCATATTTCCAAATTGCCTCCCAGAATGGTTGGATCATTTCATGACTCCACCAGTAATGCATTGATGTCCCAATTTTGCCACATCCCCTCTAGCATTCATTACTTTCCTTTGCTGTCATGTTAGTGAATCTTCTAGGTGTGAAGTGATACTTCAGAGTTGTTTTGATTTGTGTCTCTCTGATTATGAGATTTAGAACATTTTTTCATATGCTTATTAATAGTTTTGATTTCTTTATCTGAAAATTGCCTATTCATTTCCTTTGCCCATTTATCAACTGGGGAATGGCTTGATTTTTTTGTACAATTGATCTAGTTCCTTATAAATTTGAGTGATTAGAACTTTGTCAGAGGTTTTTGTTATGAAGATTGTTTCCCAATTGGTTGCTTGCCTTCTAATTTTGGTTGCATTGGTTTTGTTTGTTCAAAAACTTAATTTTATGTAATCAAAATTATTGATTTTATATTTTGTGATTTTTCCTAGCTCTTGCTTGGTTTTAAAGTCTTTCCTTTCCTAAAGATCTGACATGTATACTATTCTGTGTTCATTTAATTTGCTTATAGTTTCCTTCTTTATATTCAGGTCATTCACCCATTCTGAGTTTATCTTGGTGTAGGGTGTGAGATGTTGATCCAAACCTAATCTCTCCCATAATTTCTTCAAAGTTTCCCAGCAGTTTTTATCAAATAGTGAGTTTTGGTCCCAAAAGCTGGGATCTTTGAGCTTATCATAGATTGTCTTGCTGAGGTCACTTACCCCAAGTCTATTCCACTGGTCCTCCTCTTTGTCTCTTAGCCAATACCAAATTATTTTGATGACCACTGCTTTATAGTATAGCTTGAGATCTGGGACTGCAAGTCTTCCTTCCTTTGCATTTTTTTTCATGATTTCCCTGGATATCCTCAATCTTTTGTTCTTCCAAATGAACTTTGTTATGTTTTTTTCTAATTCAGTAAAAAAGTTTTTTGGTAGTTCAATGGGTATGGCACTGAATAAGTAAATTAATTTGGATAGGATTGGCATTTTTATTATGTTAGCTCATCCTACCCATGAGCAATCAATGTTTTTCCAGTTGTTTAGATCTGGTTTTAATTGTGTGGAGAGTGTTTTATAGTTGTGTTCATATAGTTCCTGTGTTTGTCTCGGCAGATAGATTCCTAAGTGTTTTATATTGTCTAGGGTGATTTTAAATGGAATTTCTCTTTCTAATTCTTGCTGCTAAGATGTGTTGGAGATATATAGAAATGCTGATGACTTATGTGGGGTTTTTTGTATCCTGCAACTTTGCTGAAGTTGTTGATTATTTTAACTAGCTTTTTGGTTGATTCTCTAGGATTCTTTAAGTAGACCATCATATCATCAGCACAGAGCGATAGCTTGTTCTCTTCATTGCCAATTTTAATACCTTAGTTTCTTTTTCTTCTCTAATTGCTACTGCTAGAGTTTCTAGTACAATGCTAAATAATAGCAGTGATAATGAGCATTCTTGCTTCACTCCTGATGTTATTGGGAAGGCTTCTAGTTTATCTGCATTGTAGATGATGTTGGCTGATGGTTTTAGAAAAATACTGTTTATTATTTTCAGGAAAGGCCCTTCTATTCCTATGCTTTCTAGTGTTTCCAATAGGAATGGGTGTTGTATTTTGTCAAAGACTTTTTCTGCATCTATTGAGATAATCATGTGATTTTTATCAGTTTGTTTGTTAATATGGTCAATTATGTGGATGGTTTTCCTAATATTGAACCATCCTTGCATTCCTGGTCACAGTGAATAACCCTCGTGATCACTTGCTGTAGTCTTTTTGCTAGTATCCTATTTAAAATTTTTGGATCTATGTTCATTAAGGAGATTGGTCTATAGTTTTCTTTCTCTGTTTACCTGCCTGGCTTTGGAATCAGTACCATATTTGTGTTGTAAAGGGAATTTGGTAGAACTCCTTCTTTGCTTATTCTGTCAAATAGTTTGTATAATATTGGGATTAGTTTTTCTTTGAATGTTTGATAGAATTCATTTGTGAATCCATCTGGGGATTTTTTCTTAGGGAGTTCTTTGATGGCTTGTTAAATTTCTTTTTCTGCTATGGGGATTTTTAGGTAATCTATTTCTTCTTCTGTTAGTCTTGGCAACTTATATTTCTGTAAATATTTATCCATATCACCTAGATTGCCATATTTTTTGCCATATAATTGGGCATAATAGTTTTTAATGATTGCCTTAATTTCCTCTTCATTAGAGGCGAGGTCTCCTTTTTCATCTTGGATACTCTCAATTTGGTTTTCTTCTTTACTTTTTTAAATTAGATTGACAAGTACTTTGTCTATTTCATTAGTTTTTTCAAAGTACCAACTTCTAGTCTTATTTATTAAACCAATAGTTCTCTGACTTTCAGTTTTATTAATTTCTCCTTTGATTTTTAGGATCTCTAATTTAGTCTTCATCTGAGAATTTTTAATTTGTTCACTTTCTAGTTTTTTAATTTGCATTCCCAATTCATTGACCTCTGCCCTCTCTAGTTTGTTAATATATGAACTCAAGATATAAATTTCCCCCAAGTACTGCTTTGGCTGAATCCCATAGGTTTTGAAAGGATGTCTCATCATTGTAATTTTCTTCAATGAAATTATTGTTTCTATGATTTGCTCCTTAATTGATTTTGGAGAATTGTATTGTTAAATTTCCAATTAATTTTTTATTTTCCTCTCCATGTACCCTTACTAATTATTATTTTCATTGCATTGTGATCTGAGAAGGTTGCATTTATTATTTCTGCTCTTTTGCACTTGTTTGCAATGTTTTTATGCCCTAATACATGGTCAATTTTTGTGAATGTACCATGTGCTGCTGAAAAGAAGGTATATTCCTTTTTATCCCTATTTATTTTTCTCCACATATCTACAAACTCTAATTTTTCTAAGATTTCATTCACTTCTCTTACCTCTTTCTTATTTATTTTTTGGTTTGATTCATCTAGTTCAGATAGAGGAATGTTCAGGTCTCCCACTAGTATAGTTTTTCTATCTATTTCATCCTTGAGCTCCTCTAGTTTCTCCTTTAGAAATCTGGATGCTATGCCTTTTGGTGCATACATATTGAGTACAGATATTTCCTCATTGTCTATATTGCCTTTTATCAGGATGTAATTACCTTCCCTATCCCTTTTAATCAGATCTATTTTTACTTTGGCTTTGTCAGATATCATGATTGTGATTCCTGCCTTCTTTTTATCAGTTGATGCCCAATAGATTTGACTCCATCCTCTTACTCTGATCCTATGTGTATCTTCCTTCCTTACGTGTGTTTCTTGTAGACAGCATATGGTAGGGTTTTGGTTTCTAATCCATTCTGCTATTCACTTGAATTTTATGGGTGAGTTCATTCCATTCACATTCAGAGTTATGATTATCAGCTGTGTATTTCCCAGCATTTTGATTTCTACTCCTAGTCCTGCCTTTTATTCTTTCACTATTTCCTTCCACACCAATGTTTTGTTTTTTAATCAGTTACCCTAATTCCCACCCTTATTTTACTTTTTCTTCCCTTTCTATCCTCCTCTCTTCTTATTCCACCCTTATTTTCTTTACAGTCTTTTTAAACTACCTCCACCCTCTCCCTCTCTTGTACTGCTTTCCTCTCCACCAGTTTGTTTGTTACCCTTCTACTTCCCTTTAGGGTGCAAATCAATCCTCTGCCCTAATGGATTGGATTGTTCTTCCCTCTTTGGGTCAATTTCAATGCACATATAAGTTGAGTACTTCCCATCTCCAACCTCTTTACCTTTCCAGTGTATTGATGTTCTTCTCCCTCCCGCCATGTGCTTCTTTGTGACATATAAATTTACCCCCTTCAGTTTCTTTTCCTATTTCTCTTAGTATTAACCTCTTTTTTTAGCTCTAGTTATATATATATATATATATAAATACACACACATATATGTATTTATGCATACATATATCTATATAAATATTTGTATCTTGTCATTTCATCCTATACAGTTTGTCACTATTTCCTCTAAGTATACTTCTTCTAGCTGCCCAGATGATAATAACAATTTTTAAGAGTTACCAATGACCTCTTTTCTTATAGGGATACATATCATTTTAACTTACTGGGTTTCTTAAAAAAAGTTTTTTTTCTTTTTTCCCTCTTTTTAAATTACCTTTCTATTATTCTCTTGAATTCTGTGTTTGGGCATCAAATTTTCTGTTCAGACCTGGTCTTTTCTTTACAAATGCTTGGAATTTTTCTATTTTGTTAAATGACCATACTTTCCCCTGTAAGAATATAGTCAGTTTTGCGGGGTAGTTCATCTTGGTTGTAGACCTAGTTCCCTTGCTTTCTGGAATATCATATTCCATGCCTTTTGGTCCTTCAGTGTAAATGTAGCCAAATCCTGTGTTATCCTCACTGTGGTTATATGGTATCTGAATGACTTCTTTTTAGCAGCTTTTAATATTTTTTCCTTTGTCTGAGAGTTCTTGAATTTGCCATTCTTGGGTGTTGTCAGTTGGGGATTAGGTACAGGAGGTGATCTGTGGATTCTTTCAATCTCCACTTTTCCCTCTTGTTCTAGAATATCAGGGCAATTTTCTTGGATAATTTCCTGTAGTATGATGTCCAGGCTTTTCCTTTTGTCATGGTCTTCTGGTAGACCAATGATTCTTAAGTTGTTTCTCCTGGAAAGATTTTCTAAATCTTCTGTTTTGTGAATGAGATGCTTCATATTTTCCTCAATTTTTTCATTCTTTAGATTTTGCTTTATAGTGTCCTGCTGCCTTGTGAAGTCACTTGATTCTAGTTGTTGTACTCTGGTTCTTAAAGACTGGATTCATCCCTGGCTTTTTGGTCATCCTTCTCCTTCTGGTCTGATTTTCTTTGGAGGTCATCTTTCATCCTCTTTACCTCATCTTTCATCTCCTTTGCCTCATCTTTCATCTTCTTTGCCTCATCTTTCATCTCCTTTGCTTCATTTTCAATCTGGTTAATTTTGGCTTTCAAGACACTATTTTCTTATTTTAGTTCAAGTGCCTCTGTTTCCAGATGACTTATGTCATTTTTTAAGATCTTTTCCCAATTATCTTCAGCCTCACTTAATTGTGTTTTGAATTGTATTTTGAGTTCTTCCAAAGCCTGTGCCCAATTTGCTGGGTTTTCTGTTTTATTGCTTGGTGTCCCTTCCTCCTCTCATATTTACCCCTTCTTTACTCCTAGAAGTTGTCTGTACTCTTGCTCCTCTCATTTTTTTTTTTTTTGGTTTTGGGCTTTTCTGTCAGTCTTCCCCCTTGGAGTTTTGTCAGCAAGTCTCTCAGTGCAGTCTGTGGGGGAGGGGTATTGGAGCTTTTGCTTCCCTGCCCTCTGAAGACTGCTGATGGGATTAAGTCCAGATGGGTTGGGCTGGATTTTCCCTGAGGCCAAAACCTCCTGGAAGGAGGGAGCACTATGGAGGGTCTATCACTGCTGCAACTAGGCTGCCTGCTCTGCACTCTTTCTCTAACTCTTTCCCCACTGCCTGTGTTCAATGCTCTGAACTTGGCATAGCCCTGCCCACAAGGTACTTCCTCCAGACCAGCGCCTTTGCCCACCCAGAGGTTCCAGAAGGCTTAGTGCTTTGGGGGGACGTGGGGGTCTTGGGACTTTCCTTCTTCCTTCCCCTTAAACCTGAGTGTTCTTGAATTCCGGCTTTTGGGGGGGGTATATCTTTTAAATTGAGCCCAATAGGAGGGTTCCTTGGCTCTGTCTTGTTGTTAGGTTTGATTTTCAGTCCCCTAGGAGCATTTATTTTGTAATTGATAAGGAAGGATTTTCAGAGGTCTGAACTTTCCTTGCCTCTATGCCGCCATCTTGGCTCCAAAGTTTATCAACTTTGGAAGGACCAAAAGAATATACTTCCTTGAAGAAATGCTACAGTAACAGAACTAAAAAAATAACTTTTGGAGCTTCTTATAAAAGACTTCCCCTTTCTAGCTGCTATATTTCTGTTAATGGTACCACAATTTTCCTAGTTATTTATATTCCAAAACTTTAGCAATCTCTAGGTCTCCTCATTCTTTTTCTCCTCATAACCAATCTGTCATCCAGTCCTATCAATTCTCCCTTTTGACATTTTGACATTGACTTTTCCTTTTCACTTTTATTGCTATCATTTTAGTCCAGGCTCTTGTCACTTTACACCTTTACATCAGATCTCATTGCCATCATTTCTTCTAATCTGTCCTAAATCCTACCACTAAATTAATTTTCCTAAAATACCAACTCCACTATATATGTCACTTGGTGACATATAAATCTTCATTGGCCTAGTTTTTTTTAACCTCCAAGGTATGGTCCTACAATACCTTTCTAATCTTATCTCTTACCTTTTATTCTAGATAAACTGGTCTTACTATCCTTTGGTAACTGCTTTAAGATTTACCCTCTATGCATTTTGGCATTTACCATTATCCCAGCTACAATGTTCTAGGGAATTGTCTTCAACTACTCAAATCTACTTATTTTCTAAAGTTCCATTCAGATTCTATCTCTACTTTATAGCTGTCAGTGATCAGAACAAAGAAACCCCTTTCACTTCTGAACTGTTAGAGCAACCTATTTTAATCATTTGGCACTGATAATTTTGTATTTCTGTTGTTGTTTAATATGTTTTTTCTCTCCTCAGCTAGAATATTGATTCCTTGAGGGCAAAATCTTGTCTCAAACTTCTTTATATTCTCTATTGGCAGCAAGGACTCAATAAATGTTGACAATAATGGCTATAATTATATAACAATTTATATCTTTAAAAGTACACCAACATTTTGCTATCCTACACAAAATATGTGCTCAATAAAAATTAGAAATCACATGCATGAATTTGATTCTTTCAATGACCCTATGATGTAGTTCGGAGAGATTTTATTTTCATTTTATACCTAAGGAAACTTAATCACAGAGAGATATATGAATTGTTTAAAGTTATCTAGGTAGTTAGTGGCAGAAATTAGGATTAGAATGTAGGTCTTCTGTCTTAAAGATTTAAAATGTTTATATTTTATAACTTCATGTTTCTTATTTTATTATATTCATGATTTTTTATTGAATTTAGTGATAGAAAACATCACTCCTGATTTTATGTCTAGAATTCAGAAGACTCTGTAAAAGGGCCATTTTCAGTAATTTTGTTAAATAATACAAAACTGATGCTTTTCTAAAAAAACCATAGCATTTTTGTCGAATCTGAGGTTTTACCACCCATTATGAAAATAATGGATTAGTCATATGAATAAAAATTTAGGTTAGGGGGGCAGCTGGGTAGCTCAGTGGATTGAGAGCTAGCCCTAGAGACTGGAGGTCCTAGGTTCAAATCTGGCCTCAGAAACTTCTCAGCTGTGTGACCCTGGGCAAGTCACTTGACCCCCATTGCCTAGCCCTTACCATTCTTCTGCCTTGGAGCCAATACACAATATTGACTCCAAGACAGAAGGTAAGGGTTTAAAAAAAAAATTTAGGTTAGATCATTGCTTCCTCTGACTTATTGCTCATCTCAAATTCAGATTTTGTGTGATTACACAGGACTCACTAGACTTGTTTTACTCACCTTCCTCAGGGAAACAGCATTTGAAATAGTCAAATGTAAAATCATCTTGCACAGCACCTGGAGAATACATTAAAATAGCATTGATATCAAAGAAAAGTCTTCAATTAATTGAGTCATAAATTCTTAGTTGAAAAGAATTCTTGAGATATCACATATTCTAAACCTCTACCCAATACAAATCTAATCTCCACACCTGAAATCAACAAAAAATAATCTAGTCTTTCCTTGACTACCATAAGGCTTACTACTTTATGAGGCAGCTCATTCCATTTTCAGAGAGCTTTAATTATTTGCAAGTTCTCCTTTATATTGAACTGTAATCTGTTGGCTTATAACTTTTATCTTCTGTTCCTAGTTTTTTCAAAACTTTATGTGAACTTAAAGAAATATCCAGATCACTGGAAGTCCTGTCTACCACGCCTGGAACACTGGATTATCACAATTTTAGAAGCCACTGACATACTTGAGAGCATTTAGAGGATAATGGAGAGATTATGTTGGGCCCTGGAAACCATGTCAGTTGAGAAATGGGTAAGAATCCTTGAGATGTTTGGCCTAGAGATTAGGAGAGTAAGGAGAGACAGGATAGCTGTCTTTAAATACTTGAAGGGCTGCCATGTAGGAGAGGGGGAAAAATTGCTCTACAAATCCATCAAAGGCAGAGATAGAATCAGTGTGTAGAACTTAAGGCAGATTTCAGCCCAACTTAACAAAGAGTTAACTTTATTACAGTTATATGTTTATGAACTTCCTATTACTAATGACCACAGTTACTATGATTTAGTGGGCTCCATTGTTTTTGTTTGTTGTCCTTTGTAGTCAAAGAGGATCAAAATGACATCACTATGTTGGGGTTAATGTATAGTATATTTGCCTGTGGCTGATCAGACCAATATGAGCTCAGAAAGCTTTACCACAGGGTTGGCACAAATAGTCCATATAAACGTTTCGGATGGAGATATCTCTAAACTTGTGCATCTCATACTTCTTTTGCACTTCTGCAATTCTGCTTTGCTTGTAGAATATTGTGCCTTTTTGAGTGTGGGCATGCTAACCTAATTGGTCCTATGCCAGTGCCTCCCTTGTCTCACAATTGATACCAAAGTTCTTCAGCAAAACCTTTTAAAGTGTCTTTGAATTGCTTCTTCTGATCTCTATGTGAGTACTTGCTTTGTGTGAATTCTCCATAAAATAATCTTTTAGGCAAAAGTATGCTTGGTATTTGAACAACATGGCTAGCCCATTGGAGATGCCCTCTATACAGCAGGGTTTGAATGCCTGGGAACTCAACTCAAGAAAGGACCTCAGTGTCTGGTACTTTATCTTGCTAGATGATCTTCAGAATCTTTCTAAGACAATTCAAATGCAAGCAATTCAATTTCCTGGCCTGGCACTGGTACACTGGACAGGTTTCAAAGGCATACAGCACTGAGGTTAGTACCAGACCTTGGGTTTGGTGGGCAGCCTACTATGTCTTCTCTCCCACAAGTTCTTTCAGAGCCTCCCAAACAATGAGTTAGTTTTGGCAATGTGTGCATTGGCCTTATCTCAGGAAAGGATGCTGCCAAGATAAGTGAACTTATTGACAGCATTCAACATTTCTCCATTTGCTATAGCTGATGGTTCCATATATGGAAGATGTGGTGCTGGCTAGTGGAGAACTTCTACTTTCTTGGTGTTGTCAGGCCAAAATTAGCACAAGCAGCAGAGAATCAATCCACACTCTGTTGCATTTCTTATTTCAGAGGTTGCATGGAATAAAAAATCATCTATAAACAAGGAGTCATCTCTCAATTGTCCCTCAACTTGGCTTGGCTTGTAGCTTTTTCAAGTTAAATGATTTAATCTCAGAGTGATAGCTCACCTTGATGCCCTTTTCGTTCTTGTTGAAGGCATCCAATAGCATGATTGAAAACATCATGCTATAAAAAGCCTGAGAGCAAGCACTTAGCCCTGCTTCCCTCCAATCGTGATTGGGAAAGCATGAGAGCATCACCCACTACCCAGAATTGGCAAACAATACTGATGAATTTTTCCATGCAACCAGATTTTGCCATGATCTCCCACAAGCTCTCACAACTGAAAGTATCAGAGACTTTGGTCAGATTGATGAATGCTATGTATAGATTTCTGTTCTGCTCCTTGCATTTCTTATGGAGTTGTTGAGTGGCGATACCATCATGGCTACTCCTTGGCCATTTCTGAAGCTACAGTGGCTTCCAGGTGGAGAGATAAGCATCTTTTAGGTGAAGAATCAGCCTAATAAGGACGACTCTGGCAGGAATCTTTCTGTCAATGACCAAGAGAAAGGACATCCCTTCACACCCACGATTGCCTCAGGACAAGCTATTTCCTTTTCCTTTATTAAGATGGATGATAGAGGCATCTTTATCTGGGGGAAAACTTCTTGCCATATAACTCAGAAGATTTCAGTCAGCCTTTGTATGAACAGTGGACTCCCTGCCTTTTAAATCTCTGCTAGAATGGAATCAGCATCAGGTGCTTTTTAAAATGAGAGGAGCCTAATGGTATTAACATTTTCTTCTTCAGTTGGAAGTTCAGTTTGAAAGGGATTGACTTCAACTTGAGGTATATAGTCAATAGCTTCAGCATTGGTTGATGACAGCATGTTGAGAACACTATGGAAGTATTCAGCCCAGTTCTCCAGGATCATGTCCTTATCACTAATCAGTATGGTTCCTTCAGCATTGGGTAATTGAAATACATAACAAGTCTTTGACTCATAGATAGCCTTCAGGGCATCATAGAAGTGATTTGGGTTTACAATTAGCATAAGATTGAATTTTATCTGCCTTCTTACTGAGTCAAGAATCCTATATCTAAGCTTTGTTTGCACTTTAAAATGCTGCCTTCTAGAGGAGAATGAACTATTCTGCTGGTAAATCCCATGGAATTCCTGTTTTTTATTTAGGAGTTTCTGATATTTTCATCAAACCAGTTCTGATGTTTGTGAGTATTCTGGCCCCATGAGAAAACACAGTGCTATACACCAAACCTCTAAAAGCCTTCCTGATCCTTTTCTGCTTCACTGTTGCCAACTACATGTTAGCTCAGCTTTCCCTCAAAGTCAGAAATAAACTGGCCTTAGAGAAGCACTCTAATCTGTTGACATTAAGTCTTCTGGTAGTTGTTTTGCCTTGAGGCCTCCACTTTTGTTGAAGGTGAATGTTTAGTTTGGAGAGGCCGTCTATGATTGGTCCAGTACTCTGTACCTCACTTTGCCGTTATCACTCTCTCATCCTGTCTGTCTCTTTTCCTTGCAATGACACAGTTTATTAAAAGCGGATGCTGTAAGGTTGCATCTATAAAGCTTTAGTGCATTCAGGTAAACAGCTGTGTTGGTAATAATAAGGCCATGAGATGCACAAGTCTTCAGTAGTAAGTGACTGTTGCTGTTGCTGTTTCTGACTCCATTCCTCCCAAGCACCCCGACATGTCTGAGAATCTATATCTACTCTGTCATGAAAATTATTCAGAACTATAATTTTTTTGGTCACATAGATGATGAGCACCTCCAGGTATTTATAAAACAATTTGTCTTTGACCTCATCGGGCTTCCTCATACAGGGAGCATACATCCTGATGATGGTGGCATGGGACTTTCTTGTAAGTGGCAGTTATGTTGTAATTCATTCCTTTTGGGAAGCAAACAAACTTGTTGTTGACTAGGTTAGATTGACTGTGAAAACTAGGCCAGCTTCACAGTGTTCCTCATCTCAGGAACCACTCCAGAAAAATGTGTATCTAGTTTTGCTTTCCTTTGTCAGCTTTGTTTCATTCAAGACTGTTATTTGGATGTGATAGCTGTTGACTTTGCTTGCCACACAAACGGTCGTTTAGGTCTACTGGATTTTGCGTTTTCTCTAAGTGTGTGCACGTTCCATATACTAATGAAGAATCATCTTCACAAGTGTCTTTGTACACCTTTTTGCATCTCAACTGCAAAGCAGGATTTCTGCTTGCTGAGATAATCAGGCCAGGATTAGGAGAAGCAAACAACTTCAGACAGACAATTTTTGGGACACCTTTTCTAGCCACTTCCTTGAGCCAGAAAGTGAGCAGGCTGCTCAGACATCCGATGGGTTTCTAAATTCCACTGTTGCTATCAGTGAGAAGACACCCCTATGCCTTCAGAGGCTTGCATGCAGAACTATGACTATAGAAATCAGTTCTATCTATATGTTTATCTATAATGCACCTGTTGCTTTCATCCCTTGCCCATCATCCAGAACTTCAAAGTAATAAACAATAAAATAATGAAATAGTAAAAGAGCAAAATATAAAATGGTGAAGTGGCATGGGTGATAGCTTTTGATGTGTGTGAATTGGTAAGTGAGGCAATGCTGCACAAAGTCATCAGCCTCAGTCTTTCTTTAGGGTCGCCCATGTTCAATGGTAAGACGAAAGTCAAGATGGCTCACAATGCAATGGATGACATTGTGCCAAGGGAAAGGGATAAGCAGCTAAGGGCAAGTCAGGAAAGTTCTCCTGAAGGTGGCATTTGAGTTGAGGTAGCAGTGAGGGAGCAAAGCATTCTGGGTATGGAAGATGACCAGGACAAAAGCACAGAGGTAGAAAGTGGAGTGTTACATGACTGAAAGAGCAAGCAGGCAAAGGTGACTGAACTGCAGAATTCATGGATTGGGGTAAAATAGAAGACTGTGAAGTTAGGAAGGAACCAGATTGTGATGAACTTTGAGTGTCAAAGAGAGGATTTTTATATTTGATTTTGGAGGTAGTCAGGGGCCAAAGGAATTTACTGAGTTGAACCCAGAGCTACGCTTTGGGAATATTGCTTTGGCAACTCAGTAGAGCTTAGATTCAAAGAGGAGGAGACTCATAGGAGGGAGAAGTTATTAGAAGGTTATTGCAATAGTCAAGGTGACAAGTGATAAATATTTGAACCAAGGTGTTAAGTGTATGAATGAAGAAACAACGTATTTGAGAAATATTGTGAAAGAGAAATGAGAAGACTTAACAAGTGATTGGATGGGGGTTAAATGTGAAAGAGTTGTGGGGATGACCCTGAGGTTGCAAGCTGGGGTGATTTGGAAGATGTTGGTGTCCTCAACAGCATTAGGACATTTCAGATGAAGTAGGTTTTTCAGGAAAGATAATGGGTTCTATTTTCTATTTGTTGAGTTTGATATGCCTTTGGAACATTTAGTTCAAGATGTCAATCAATTAGATAGTCAACATGCATTTAGTAAGTCACCTACTATGTGCTAGCCATTGGAGACACAAGAACAAAGAATAAAATAATTCCTACTTGCAAAGAACTTTAGTTCTAAGCTGAAAATATCAAAGATATATGATATCTACAACATAAATATTAAATGAATAAATATAAATGTATATGAATTAGTTAAACATGAGATAGTTTGGAAGGAAGAGTATGAGTGGTGGGAGAGGACTAAGAAAGGTTTCATGGAGGAGATGGTGATTGTTTAAAGGGCAGAGGATGATGTAGGACTTATAAGACTAGGGCTAGATTCACACATCTAGGAATCATCTGCATAGAGATAATTGAACCTAGGAGGACTAATGAAATCATCAAATGAGATAGTAGATGGGGAAAAGAAAAGAGGTTCCAAGAACAAGTCTTTGGGTTCATCCATGGTAATTGGATATCACATGGATAAAGATCTAGCAAAGAACCCTGAAGAGCAATCAGAAAGAGGAAGAGAACAAAGAAGAAGAGTCACACCATCCCCACCCCTCCTCATTCAGGAAAATAAAATGATCAATGGTATCAAAAGTTGCAGAAATGTCAAGAAGGGTGAAGATTGAGATGAGGACAATATTTGATGATTAGATCACTGATAACTTTGGAGAGAGTAGTTTCAGTTGAATGATTAGTCAGAAGCAAGATTATGGAGTGTTTAGGAAAGGGTGGGGGGAGAGGAAGCAGAGATTATGGGATTTAGAGAGTAATGAGACTTAGGGAGGGTTGTGTTTATATATAAATATTTTATATATATATATATGTACATATATATGTTAAACCCTTACTTTCTGTTCTAGTAAAAACTCTGAGAGGAGGGCAAGGGTCACACAGCAAGGAAGTGTCTGAGGTCAGGGTTGAACCCAGGTTCTCCTGACTCTAGGTCTGGTGCTGTATCTCCTGTGCCACCTAGCTGATCCAGTTATATTTTTTAATAGTGGGAAAGCCATGGGCATGCTTATAGGTAGTAGGGAAAAAGTCAACAGAGAGGGAGAGGCTGAAGACTGGAGAAAGTGAGGATGATGTTGAGAGAAATCATCTATTGAAGAAGATTGGAGGGGATCAAATCAAAGGTGTGTGGCCTTATCAAACAGAAGACCCATCTCAACATCAGACCCTGGAGTGGAGGAGGAAAAAGTGGGAGATGATATCAGAAGGAAGTAAGATAGAGAAGAAGGGAGAAGAGGGACCTCTAAGCAAATGACTTCATTTTTTTTTTCAGTGAAGTTTGTGATGAATTCTTCAGATGAAAAGGTAAAGTAGAAGGCTTGAGAAGAGAACAAAGAAGTTTGGAACAGGTGCTGTGGGGAGTGGCATAGTGACTTAGTGCTGTATTAATTCTAAAATAATTATTTTAATGCTTATTTCAGATTACATTATATAATTTGCAGTGGATCTAATCACCATAGTTTTGCAATCCTCCTTCACCTCAATTCCATTCTTGCATGCATAAAAAGGTTTTAAAAAGGCAGATGGTAAGAATAATTCAGGTTTGAAATTTGGTAAAGCATTGTCAGAAATTGTACAAGGGAAAATACAAGGTATTGATATTGTAGGGTTGAATTTGTTCACTAGGTCAGGATAGTGAAGGCTGAAGAGTGGAATAAGGGCAAGGTGATGGCCTGGCAAAGAGAGAATTGAGAGATGGAGGGAATGGAGGTTACAGTGAAGATGAAGAAAAGATTTAGGGATCATAATGCATAAAGAAAGATGGGATGATAAAAGAGTATGATAAGATAAAGGACCTTTGGAATTCATGAATACAAAAGTGAAATACTTATGGGTGATAACAAGATTGAAGGGATCATAAGGGTAATTGAGGGTTCAATAGGTATACTGAAGTCCTCTGGTATAAAGACAGGAAATGTGATGAAGAGAAGGACTGTGATCCAGGCACTGGATTCATTGAGGAAGGAAGGAGAAGGTTTTAGGGGGTTGATAATGGCCCTCAAATCTAGACTGAATGAATCTAGTGTTTGGATAGTATGAACCTCAGAGGAAGAGATGTTGCTGAATGATGGTGGTAGGAGAATCTTTAAATGGCAGAGTGAAGTAAGGAATATTCTAATCCTCTACCATGGAGCTGAGAGGCATGAGTGAAAGTACCAATAGTAGTGGAAAGAGTAATCAGGGATACAGTTTCATCAGGAAGAAAATAAGCCTCAGTAAGTATTAAAGATGAATGGAAAATTTAAATGGAAATTTAAAATTATGGAGCAGGGGAGGAGAATATATGGTTGAGGTGGGTAGGTGGGGATAGGAAATGGTATTTGTACATCAGAATCCAGGGGTTAAGAATCATTGGCATGGGGAGAATATTAGTGAGTAGCAATATGATAACCATTGAGGAACATGCCTAGCTAGAATAGTTAGAGAATATCTTTTGAAGAAGGCAGGTGATTAAATTATTCAGAGTCTTTACTTTAGGTCCAACCTCATGGCAGGTGTTGATACCAGGTTGTCCTGTGAGGCCTTGGAAGCTCTGCCTCACAAAAATGAAGAATGGAGGATATATGATCCTGGGTAGTATAGTCAAGGTGCAAGAGGTAGTGATATAAGAGGAAATGCCTTAAATTTTCTTTAATTATTTTTTAGTCTTTGGATTTTGTTTTAATAGTTCTTATTCTATTATAGTCATTTATTTATTTGAGTCATTATAATTTTTAGTGAGTTAGTTATTTGAGTAAAATATTGCACTTTCTATCTGAAATGATTCTCCTTCAAACTCTTCCTCTAGAACTCTAATTTCATTTATAATCTTTTTATCTTTTGTTTTATTTATTCCAGGAATTCTAATTGTAACACCTTTAAAATGCAACACAAATACACGACAGTGCCCATGTCTCAGGAATGTTGTAAGAATCAAATGAGGCAATGCTTTTTAGCACAGGGGCCTAATAAATCTATATTCTCTCCTCTAAAATATGTGTATGAAGAAATACAGCAGCTTTGCAGTTGTGGAGAGAAAATTATAGATTTGAGGATTTGGAACTTGTTGGGAAGTGAGACCTCATTTGTCTGGAGAAAAAGAGGAACTTGGGGAGAGTTGAAAACATCAGGGCAGGGTATGGGGGTGAGACTAAAAACAAGCCAGGTTGAGTCCTGGAAGTCAGAAGTGGTTAGTATGAGATGCTAGGAGAAGTGAGAAAAGAAAAACTTCAAGATGAAAGGAAAACTTTAATACCTTATGAGCATTTGATTATTTAGATAGATGACACATTAGGTGGTAAGAGCTACAGTGGTAAGCAGAATAAGTATATTTACCACTGAGCTCCCTGAGAGAGTTTGAATGTAACTGTGTGGTGGTGGTCTATTGATGAGCACTTAGACTTGCTAGTTTGTAAGCAGGTTGGGGGAGCAAACCAGACCCAAAGAGAAGTACTCTTAGATGAAAGGTAGAAGACCCCAAATGTGACAGTGTATGGGAAAGAGGAGGGTGTATGTATTTATCCTTCACTTTGTCTATCAGAATCTGGATTGAATGATACATTAGGATAGCACGAACCTCAAAGGACGAACCATTTTAGACTTTTCCCTTTCTCCTTTCATCATCTACTACTGAGACCTATCTTCTTCCTAATGAACCTACAACCCTGATTGCCCTTTCCTCTACAGTTTGCACTTTCATTCATACTCTCAGCTCACTGGCCATGGTGGAGGAGTTAGAAAACTCCGTGCTTCCCTCTGCCACTTCAAGATTCTGCTACTACCATTGTTCAGGAATGTCTCTTCCTTTGAGATTCATGATACTAATGGATGATTCAATTTAGATTCTGATAGACCAAAGTGGAGAATAAACACACATATATACACACACACAGTTACATTCAAACTTTCTCAGGATCCTAGAGGTAAGCCTGTAGAAGGGAAACACATTTCTTCTACTTATCCCTATAGTTCTTGAGCTCCCCCATCCATGTGTTTCTCTAAACAATTAGATATAAGATATAAGACAATATATCCACACTGCATGATATTTACACAACTAGCCATTCAAAATAATTATACTTTCAGGTTTCAAATATACCCATTTGCTTTAGAAAAAGGCAAAAGAAATAACATTGTAGATATTGATATGCTAAAAGCAAAGGAAAAACAATAAAACACATCATAACACACATATAAATCCATGCCACATTTTTTTTTTTAACCAACACAATGGCCAGGACAAACACCTAGAGAAGTGTGGCAGGGAAGCATTTGAGGGAGGCAACTCATATACTCAGGGGAGCTCATGACTTTGGGCTCTAGGCTTCAATGTTATTGGTCCATTCAGGAATGTCAACACCATGGAAAACTGCTTCTCTCTGTTCATGACTTTACTGTTGACCCTTACCACTTACCACTGTTCACCTGGGGAAATCTTTTCTACTTGGGCATTCCTGACTTCAGAACTGTCACTATCCACTATAGCTGACTTTTTGTTAATATATTTTTATGATTTTATAAGTACGGGGATTCCCATTATGAGAATTTTCTCTAACAACAAAGATCACAACCCATCTATTACTTAGCCTGGAGTGTTGACTGAGTCATATAGAGGTTAAGTAATTTGTCTAGAGTTATGGCTAATGGCAGAGATTGAATGTGAAGCTAAATATTCCTGATTTTAAGCTCAACATTCACTATCTTGTTTTGCCTCACCGTTGATATTTAATTTTCTAATAAACAATTAAAAAACTATTCTAACAATCAAGGTAATTCAAAGCTTAACTTGAATTCTGGAAAAGTCTAGAATGTTTCATTGGGGTTGTTTTTGTTAAAATTAGAAAAAAGAAGTGATTTTTCACAAAGAATTGGAATAGTCATGTCAGAGTAAGAGGCAGGTTGTACAAAGGAAAAAAAATAGACAAAATGAATTTGAAGTCAGAGGGCTTGGATTTGTACTCTATCTCAGCTATTGACAACCTATATGACCTTGGACAAGTGACCTAACTCCACTGAACCTCCTTATCTGTAAAATGGGCATGGCCTTTAAGGTCCCTTCCAGTTCTACAGCCAAAAAATCTCACTTTCTTTTACAGTAGGTTATTAGAATGGTAGATCAGGGAAATGTTATACAAACATAGGTTTACTTGCATTTTACCAAAGCATTTGATAAAATTTCTCATATTCTCAAAATGCTTCATTCATTCATTCTTATTATATTTGTGGCTAATTAAGATGGAGGGCATCTAAGTGGTACAGTGGATAGAGTTCCAGGCCTGGAGTCAGGAAGACTAATCATCCTGAGTTCAAATCTGGCTTCAGACACTTACTTGTTATGAGACCCTGGGCAAGACACTTAATCCCATTTGCCTCAGTTTATCATCTGTAAAATGAGCTGGAGAAGGAAATGGCAAATGACTTCAGTATCTTTGTCAAGAAAACCCTAAATGGGGTAATAGAGAGTGTGATAAAGGCTGGAACTAAAAAAAAAGTGCCAGACTGAAGAGTGTGTGGAACTGATCATTTTGATGGGGGGAGGGGCCCTCAGAGATAGGAATCTTGAGGAGGAGAAGATTCTGGCTGGGAGAGGAGTTGGTCTGTCAGACAGCAGAAGCTGAAGAGAGAAGGCTGGATAAGACTTTCTCCTGAGGGTTATCCAATTTTTCCTGCTTGTGCCTGGAAATCCTTCCCCCCAACATTTCCCAACTGAAAAAGACTATTGAAGGAAAAACCTGAGAAAGGCATTTTGAATCTCTGTCAGACTTTACCTCAGCTCCTGTTGCCCTGGGTCTGAACTGTGGCCAAGGGGCCAAACCCAGGGTCAGCCAACCTAACTATCTCTCAGGGGGCTCAGGCTGCCAAAGCCAGAGTTCCCCCCAAACTCGAGGAGGGAGGGAAAAAGGGTTTTAGATAGAGACCCCCTTTTCCCTATTTTCCTTTCCCATTCTTTCCCTACCAGTTATTCCTTTGTATTACCCTGATTGAGTTGACATTAAATAGTTATCTTTTTCCCAAGATGTGAATCAAGTGAGAGTGAACAGATGAAGGGGAGACCCTTTGGTCTCAGGCAGTGGAGGGGGGACAAGAGCAAATGTGGGAGAGCAGCCGTAGTTAAGGAGGGAAGGCAGAAGGGGGAAAATCTTCAAACCCCCTTTCCTCTCTCTGAGCCAACCCTAAACATCAGCTATCTCCCCCGAACCCCACTTAGAGAAGGGAGGTCTCCATTCTTTTCCTCTCTCTCTCATTTCAATACAACCATCGTTTGAATACAAGTCAGACATGACTGAAATAATTAACAACAACAGTAACTAAGATAGAGAAGAGTCAACTAGATAACAGTCTAATTAGGCAGCATTAGAATTGATTCAGGGCTGGCCTCCCCAAACTTGTCACTGGTGGCTCATAAGAAGAGTGCTCCAAGGATTAATTGTAGGCTTTGTGCTGTTTAACAGTTTCAGCATGGATCTGGATGAAGGCTAAGATGGAATTGCTATCAAATTTCCATATTCTGTTAGATTTAACAAGTATTAATTAATGAAAGAATAAACATTTATTAAGCACTTACTACATGTCAAATGCTACTGAAAGCATTAGGGATATAAATGGGGATTCACAAAAGTGAAGACAATACTCTCCTTAAAATTACATTCTAATGGTGGGAAGATATTGGAGACATATTATTGGGCATGAATCAGGAAGACTCATCTTCCTCAGTTCAAATCTGGCCTCAAACACAATTATTTGCTGTGTGATCCTGGACAAGTCTTTTAATACTGTTTGCCTCAGTTTCCTCATCTTTAAAATGGCATACCAGTTGAGTATCTTTGCTAAGAAAATCACAAATGGGGTCATAAAGAGCCTGAAAAATGAATAACATGACAGAAGAATGAATAAGAATACATAGAGAGTATTGATGGCCAAGAAGAAATATTTTGATTTGGGGTGCTATTTGAATGGTAAATGGAGCCATAGGGATGTAGGTTGATATTTCCCTGCCCTTAGCAACAGTAATATTAAATTAATTATGGTGTTAGAGCTGAAAAGTAGGGAGGGAGGGAGGGGCAGCAGAGGAAAGTACCCACAAGGTGGAAAGAAGATGCCAAGTGAAGCATAAGCAACAGACAGCCTAGATACTAGGACTACATGAGGCACTAATTCCTCAAGACAGCAGAGATCTTGGTGGGAATTCTGGGATTGAGAGAATTATATTCTTAAGGATTTCATCTCTTATCAGGGTAGCAAAGTGGCTAACAAGATGGACAGAGAATAAAAGCATTTGTTAAATGCTAAACAGAGTAGTAGATGCTAGGAATACAAAGGCAAAAATGAAAATTGTGTCTTTCCTCAAGGAGTTTACCTTCTGTTGTGGTTGGGGCAAGAAAACAACTTATCAACACATGAGTAAATATTGAATATAAACAATATCAATATGGTGTAATGGGAGGAACCAACAATTGTAGGTATTAGGAAAGGTCTCCTGTAGGAGATGAACCTTGAAGAGAGCAAGGGGCTCCAAGAGGAAGAAGTAAGGGGAGAAAATAGCTTGGGCAGTTCATCCTTTGTTTTGAAGAAGACCAATAATATGACTGGGCAATGTCTTGACATGCACATGACTTGGATTTAAGTGAGGCAGCGTTGCACAAAGTTATCATTCTCACTCTATCTTCCAGGGGCATCCAAATTCAATGGCAAGATAAAAGTCAGGATATCTGGCTGCAGAGGATGGCCTTGGCGACTTCAATGTCTGACTGAGCTCTAAAATCTCCAGTGTCTGCTTCAGCTGCCTTCATGGCCATTGGAACAAATTGTTTTAATCCACCCATTCTCCCAGGGAAAGTCTTCACATGCTTGGGGTAGACATCCCTTTAACTCACCGATGGATTTGAGGGTTACCCCAAACCTACTTTAGTGAGTCTGCCAAGAGAGTTTTATTGGGAAGCTGTGAATGTGAGAGCTTCCAAAAGCCACAGGTGACAGCTGGATTAAAGGGGGATAGTAGATCATAAGCAGAAGGTGCAATGTTGCACACATATGGAACACTGAGGAGGTCAATTTGTCTAGAATGTAGAACATGTGGAAAGGGGAGAGGAGGAAGTAATGTGTCATAAGTCTATAAAGAAGAGGCTGGAAGCAAACTGTGAAGGGCTTTCAATGTCAAACAGCAGTATTCTTCTTTTAAAGTAGAAGCCTAAAAGGGAGCCAATGAAGCCTTTGGGGCAAACGAATCGTTTGCTAAATGGCTGTGCTTTAGAATTTAGAAATATTACTCTGGCAGCTCTGTGGGTGATGAATTGGAGAGAGGGAAGAGTGATGGATATAGGGAGACAAATTGGAAGGCTATTTATTGTAACAGTCACTCATGTGAGGGATAGAGAAGGCTTGAATTAGGATAGTGACCTTGAGAGTCTAGAAAATAGCATGAATGTAGTTGCATCCCTGGGTGACGGGAAGAATGGCAGTACTCTTAACAGAAATATGAATATGACAAAGAAGAGTACATTTAAGGGGAAAGATAATGAGTTCCAATTTGCATATATCAAATTTTAGTTACCTTTCTAAGGTCATGCTGGTGGGGATATCTAAATAGGCAGGCAATATGGGACTAGAGCTCACAAGAGAGATGCTGGCAGGGTGCTTAAATTTGGGAAGCATCTACATAGTGATTGAATCTGTGAGAGCTAATGAAATCACTAAGAATGACTGGAAAGAGAGACAGACAGATAGAGATAGTGACAGACAGACAAAGAACAGGATGCAGGATATATAAGGAACGAAAAAGGTTGAGAGTAATGCCAAGAATATCTAGGGAAGAGAGAATATCCAGAAGGGGATAGACAATAGTGATGAATGCTGCAGAGAGATCAAGAAGGATGGTACCCCAAAAAAGGTTTTTGGATTTAGTAACAGATCACTAGCAATCTGGGAGTAAGTTTCAGAAAGTGGTGGCAGAGAAAGACAGATTTCAAAGGGATTCACAAGTGGAGATGATAATTTGAGGAGCATGGACAACTTTTTTCTAAAAATTTATCTGTCAAAGGGAAGAAAATCATAGCTTGAAAGGATAGTAGGATCCAGTGAAAGGTTATTTAGGATGGAGAGAATTGGTCATGTTTGTAGACAGCAAGGAGTCATTGGATAAGAAGACTGAAATTTAGGGAGAGCCAGACACTTCCTAGCTGTGTGTCTCTTGATCCCCATTGCCTAACCCTTCCTTACCAGTGTTCTGCCTTGAAACCAATATTTAGTATTGATTCTAAGATAGGAGGTAAAGGTTTAAAAAAAAGAAAGGAAAATTAGAGAGTGTATGACAAACTCATGGAAGAGAGAAGAGAATGAACTAAAAGCATAAATAGAAGTTTCAGGCTTTGACATAGGGAAGGATCATTTCTTCCTCCGAAACTAGAGCAAAGGAGAGAATAGGGGATAACATGGAAGGGATTAGAAAGAGAATTATTGCTGCCAGGGAAGTCAAAATAGATAGCCACAGATTTTTAGTGAAGATCTCTGTTGAAAAGGAGAAAGGAGTGGTGTAGAAGGCTTAAGAAAAGAAGTTTGGAATAGAAAATGTGAGATGATAATTAATCAGAGAAGATCATAAAAATGAGCATTTAATCAAGCTCTGGTTAACATTAGATAATGTAAATTCACAGCAGATCTTCTAGCATAGTTGTGGGAAATCTTCTAGCAGGCTGAAGTTAAAAAGGAAATATGGGGACTAATTCAGGCTGTATTTTGGAAAGAGATAAGTACTATAATGTCAAGCAACTTTGTAAGACTTTAGAATTCTGAGCAATGCAACAACCCAGTGAGTAATCACGATCTCAGATGACTTATGATAAAGAATGCCTCTCAAATCTAGGCAGACAGATGATGAACTAGACATGTAGAATGAGATTCAATGTGCTCATTTGCTTATTTATTACTATTATAAATTGTTTCGAGGAGTGGAGGTAGGGAGTTATTGGATAATTATAAGGATAACCACTCAATAATAAAAAGGAAGAAACAAAAAAATCAACAAAAGTGAAAAAAATATACCGAACAAATTATTCAAAAGGAAAAAAACCCTGTGTTATTTTATTAAATTTGACATTTATGAACAAACAAAATTCAGTTTGATATACAATCTTTTTTTTAGTTTTTATTTATGTAGTGGGGGTTGTACTAAAGTATATCCCATGCACTGAGCTACTCGGGCTGCTTACAGGTTGCCATACATGACTCACCACTGAAGGACTTGAGTGCTTTGGGATAATAAAACAAAACCTGGTTGATCCTTGGCCTCAATCCTTCAACATTAAAAGCAGAGGAGGCTGAGACAGAGATCATTGGCTACTAATCCAGGCATAGTTGCCCCTTCAATGGACTTTCAAAAGAGTAACCCCATCCTCTAGATCCTTCTCTTGTCAAAATTGCAAAAACCTGTCGGTGGAGGAGCGGTGGGGCAGTTCATCTTTCTTTCTACCCTTGAAGCATGATGTCTACGACTACTTGGCAGCTAATACAGGGGCTCAATTATACAAGCTGAGCTAGGCTGGTCTGCCTTTTCTGCTTGTTTTGTTTCCTTAGCATGGGTAATCAAACGGTCAAACAGCCATCAGAGATGGCTATTTCAATCTTGGAGGCAGCATCAAGAGTTTGAGAGATTGCTGCTCTTAGGTCCCTCAGGCAAAATTGACTGGCAGCAGGAATTTCTACATCAGAATGGATGTCCACCACAGGAGGATGAATCTAAAACATGGCCTGCCTTGCCAAGGCAGGAACCTCAAGGGAATTATTTGGATAGTGCAGGGTCAAAGTTAAGATAAAATGATTCAACTGTCCTGCAAAATGATTAATGCTTGGCTTTTTAATTATTGACACCTTGGGAGAGTGTAGCAGTAATTTAAAGTTTTGTTAATATATACATATGAGTCTTTTGTATAATTATATCTTTTATGTGGGAGGAAATAAGTAACTATCTTATTCATTTAAAGTCTCCTCTGTGTACCTTTCTACACTCACCTTTTGGGAAGCTCACAGACATGAGCCAAACCAAAACTTAGCTTTACGTGTTTCCCCAGGGGCTTCAAGGTGATGGGTTAAAGAACCAAGGAGTACAAGATAAAATACTTGGGTCTTTTTCCCTAGAGTCAGCTGTCCTTTGGGAACCTATTTACCCAGATACGTGGTGGTTAAGGGAAGTGCTATAAAAATTATAAAGTATTACTTGACTCTAATGAGTTCAGAACCCTGCCTTACCTATAAGACATGCTCTAAGAAACACAAAATAACAGATAGGCTAATGAAAGAAATTGTAGGCTTGCCTCACTAGCCACATTTTATCTTTAATACCTCCTGGTAGAGATAAGAAAGAAAAAGAGAGGAGCAGCAATATGATAGAGTGGAAAGAAACTTGGGTTTGGATTCTAAAGATGTGGGATGAAATTCTACCTGTAGCACTTATTACTCTGTTAATGATCAAATCCCACTTCTATAATTTATTACATGTGTGATTTGAGTCATCACTTAATATCTGGATCTCAGTTTCCTCATCAATAAAATAATGCAGTTGAACTAGTCTACCTCTAACGTCTCCTCCAGTTTTGAATCTATGACACAAGATCCCATACCTTTATGCTAACCAATTTTTCTAGGAAAATTCTAGAACAGATTATGAAAGAGATGGTTGGCAAACATTAAGAAAAGGAAATAGTGATTAGAGAGAGCCAGTATAGCTTGACAACTTGAGTCAAACTAACATAATTTCCTTTTTTCTAAAACAAGATTACTCAGTTAGTGGAAATGGGAAATGCTATGAATGCAGTTTATTTGGCTTAATTTATTTAAGTAAATAGTAATTTTTTTAGCAAAGCTTTCAATAAAGTATCTCACAATATTTCCCGTGAAGACAGAGAGAAATGAATTCACTAAGAATACAATTATATGGATTCAAAATTGGCTGATTGGTTAAATTCAAAGAGTTGTTGTTAAGGATTCAATGTCAAAGTGTCAAGAAGATCCCAGTGTAGTACCCCTGGGACCTGTGCTTGGCTTTGAGTTCTTAGTCATTTTTAGCAATAACTCATATAAAGACATAGATGCGATGCCCATCAAATTTGCAGATTACCCAAAGTTGGAAGGGATAGCTGACACACTGGATGATGATCAGGATCCAAATGGATCTTGAAAGGCAAGATTGGGCAGAGTCTAATAAGTCAGCCAGTCAGATGAAATTCAATACATTATTTTGGGCATGAAAATGACTTTTATTAGTTGAGGAAGCATGGATAGACAGATATCCTGAAAAAAAGATGAGGGGAATTTAGTATATTATAAGTTTAAGATAAACCAGGAGTGAAGTGAGAATCAAAGCTAATATAATCATAGGCTGCATTAAGAAGGGCACAGCTTCCAGGAACAAGAATTGAGAGTCCCACTGAACTCTGTCCTTGCCAGGTACCATCTGGAACATTGTGTAAGTCTCTTGGATCCATAGTTTAGAAAGGATATTGATATGCTGGACAATTTCCAGATTTGGCAAAAGGCCTTGGAGTCCATATCATATAAGGATAGGTTGAAAGAACTGGGTATCCTTAGTTGGAGAAGAGAAGACCCAGGAAGAACATGATGGTTGTCTTAAGTTTTTGAAGGGCTGTCATAAGGAGGGATTAAACTTGTGATCCTAGTTCTCTAGACAGAACTAGGAGTAATGGGCAGAAGTTACAAAGAAGCTGATTTAGGCTTGGTATTAGGAAAAAATCTTAACAAATATCTTTAGAAATCTGGATGCTATTCCATTTGCTGCATAAATGTTTGTTATTGATATTAATTCACTGATTATAGTACTGTTTAGGAAGATGCAATTTCCTTCCTTATCTCCTTTAATCCAATTAATTTTTACTTTAGCTTTGTCTGATATCATGATTGCTACGCTTGCTTTTTTTTTTTACTTTAGATGTTTCAAAATAAATTCTGCTCCAGCCTTTTACCTTTAATCTGTGTGTATCATCCTGCCTCAAATGTGTTTCTTGTAAACAACATATAGTAGGATTCTGTTTTTTAATTCGCTCTGCTATCTGCTTTCATTTTATGGGTGAGTTCATCCCATTCACATTCAGAGTTATGAATCCTAACTGTGTATTGTCCTTCATCTTATTTCCCTCTTTTGATCCTGCTCTATTTCCTTTTACTCCATTACTCCTCATCAGTATTTTGCTTTTTATCACTCCCCCCCACTTCCTCTTCCCTCCAATTACTTCTCCCTACCTTTGTCTTATTCTCCTTCTACTTCTCTGTAGAGTAAGATATAATTCTACACCCCAATAAATATGTTTGTTTTTTTGTTCTCTGAGCCAGTTACAATGAGAGTAAAGTTTAAGTATTGCCTGTCATCACCCTTATCCTCCACTCTCCATAATGGTTTTTCATGCCTTTTTATGTTATACAATTTATTCCATTCTGTCTCTCCTTTCCCTTTTCTTTCATTCCAATCCTCTTTTTCACCCTTTGATTTTTTTATATATCACATCATATACATACATATAATTTCATATCATCGCATTTACATACACATCATATCATTATACATCATCATATATATCATATCATCATAATTAGCTTACTTCACCCCACCCTCTTTCTAGGTATATTCCTTCTATCTGCTCTACTCCTAAGTAATTTTTGAGAATTACAGATATCCTCTTTTCATGTAGAGATGCATACAATTTGACCTTAATTTTCTTTTTCTTATTTACCCTTTTAGGCTTCTCTTGGGTCTTGGGTTTGGACTTTACATTTTTTGTTTATGTAGGGCTTATTCCTCAGGAATGTTTGGAAATCTTCTCTCTTATTGAATGTTAATTTTTTCCCTTGAAAGAATATTCTCAGTTTTGCTGGATAGGTGACTCTAGGTCATAAATCTGGGTTTCTCATCTTTCTGAATATCATATTCCATGCCTTCTGATCCTTTAATGTAGAAACTGCTAGGTCTTGTGTGATCCCAATTGTAGCTCCATGGTTTTTGAATTATTTCTTTCTAGCTGCTTATAGTATTTTCTCCTTGATTTGGGGGCTCTTGAATTTAGCTATTATATTCCTGGAAGTTATGATTTGAAGATTTCTTTCTGTAGGTAATCTGTGAAATCTTTCAATTTCAATTTTATTTTCTGTTTGAAGATATCTGTTTTTTTTATTATAATTTCCTGTATTATGATATCCAAGCTTTTTTTTTTTTTTTTGATCATGGCTTTCAGGTAGCCCAAAAATTCTTAAATTGTCCCTCCTGGATCTATTTTCTAGGTCAGTTGTTTCTTCTGTTTTTTTTTTTTTAATTCTTTGGATTTTGTTTTCTTATTTCTTGATTTCTCATGAAAATATTAATTTCTAACTGCTCAATTCTAATTTTTAAGGCTTGATTTTCCTCCATCAGCTTTTGGGTTTCCTTTTTCATTTCTTCCATTTCTCTTTCCCACTTTTCCTCTGCCTCTCTTATTGGTTCTTGAAATCTTTTTTGAGCTCTTCCAGAATCTGTGTTCAATTCATATATTTCTTTTGGACTTTATGTGTCTTTGCTTTGCTTTCACTGTCCCCTTCTGGGTCTGTATCTTGCTCTTTGTCTCCGCAAAAAGTCTTTAGAGTTAGCTTCTCTTTTTCCCCTACCTTTTTATGGGTATACTCTGTTTCCTAGGAGGTTAGGGTACCCTCTTAAACTTCAGTCCTTCCTTAATGCTACCCTTAGCTTATTTTCTGAGTTTCAGCCAGTTTTAGTTCTTCAGAAATGGTATGATAGCCTGAGGGCTGGGAGCTCTGAAGGCCTCCTCCCACTGTTAATTCAATTAATCCTTGATGCTGACAACTTAAAGACTTGACTCAGGCTTGGGCATAAGCTTTTGATCTCACTCTGAACTTGATCAGGTCAGGGGCTGCTCAAATTCTAGCCCCAGGCTTAGGCACAAGTTTTTGGTTTCACTGTATACTTGATCCAATTGGGCACATAGCTGATTGTAGTGTCCTGGATCTCTGCCCCGGGCCCCTGACAAAAAGATACAGACCCCTCTAGGATCAGTCAACTACCCCAAACTGGGATCTATGTCTTCACCACAGGCCTAGATTGGCAGTCCTGGCTTCTCTCTGGGCTCACACAGATCAGCCCACTTCAGCACAGACTGCCCTGGGCTGGGATACCAGACTACATCACAGGTTTGTAACCTCAAGGAGTATGCACTGACTTGGACCTCTATTTGCCCAGGCAGGGTGTCAAGTTCTGAATGTTGGCTTGGGCTCAGGTTCAGAATCTGGTATAGCAGATGTGGGGTGGGGGGGTGTGGTTTGCTCTTGGTTTGCTCTTCACTCCTTGCTAGGATATCATATAATACAATCCTTTCATTTTGAGTTGAAGACTCTGAGGCCCAGAGCTTAAAATATTTTTCTCAAAATTTAAACTATAGTATAGATATTATCTATATTAAAATACAACATATGAAGTAGGTAGATTTTGAAAAATATTTTTTATGAAAAGTGACTTTTAAAAAATATTTCCTAGATACACTAGTAAAAGAAACAATCTTTGAAAATATGTTTTATTAAAGGATCAGAACTGGGCTAAACTTACTGAATATAAGGATATTAAAATTTATTTTGTACATGAGGCAGTTGTGCCATCAGGCTTTCATAACGTATAATTCAGTTTCATATCTAATCATATTTATGTTCTGACTCCCCCCCCCTCCATTTTTTGTTTTCTGAATCTTCTCTCTCCAGGCCAGCCAGTTGAATTAATTACATGACATCACATAATAGTAGTAAAAAAGGAGAATTTACTTAAAAAAGAAGATAATCATGACAATGTATTGAACAGTAAACACTCTTTTTAAGCACACTTTTCCCAAAGCAAACCACTTTCCCAAACATATCTGCCAGGGAGAACAGAACTGGTCTCGACAAGGCACTGCAGGTTAGTGACTCAAGGCAGAGTAAACAATTTGAGAAGTGAAGAGATTGTAAAATATTTGTTTGTGTCTCCTGAGCAGAGCAACTTGGTGCCTAGAACATTAAGCTCAACTCTTGATCATCATTTCTTCCCTGTCTATTTTTCTGATGTTTCTGAAACTAGCTGGAACCTGCTTCCTTGCTTCAGGAAGCTTTAGATCTCTCAGGTATTTCCCAGAATGAACTTTAGCAGAAGGGACGGGTTGAAGTTTTATAAGACCAGCTTTCATCAGATAACCAGAGTCCGGGTGAGCATCGAAGTGGGGTGGGGAATAAGCCTTAATTGATAGTGGAGTGAAGTGTGACATTGTGGGAAACTCCTGGATCCATAGATTTCCCATCTCATTCCTTCTTTTCCTTTCTTTTTCCTGTTCATCTTTCTTTGTAAAATTTCCTGACTCATGCTGTGTGACCATGAATGATTGGTTTCCTGGGATATGATGTTGAGGTCCCTGTCCCCACTGAAAGAGTCTTTGTTGTCCCAAAGCTTTGTGGAAATGTGGCAGTTCTCTGAGAGGCTTGGTACCCTTTTTCTTTCTACCCCCAGTAAAATTTATTTTACCTGCAAATGACAGAGGACACACTAGGGCATTTGTAACTCAAATAATAAACATTCAAAAACTAGCATATAACAAAAGTCAAAGGATCATGCATTTAAGGCTAGAGGGACCTCCTCTTGATTTTATAGATGAGAAAATGCCAACCTTTCTCTCTATTTGTATGGCTTACCACCTAAGGTTAGGCCTTATCACCCTCACTTGAATTACTGCAGTAGCCTCCTAACTAATGTTTTTGCATCCAGCCCTCTTCTTTCTCCAACCCATTCTCCACCCGGCTGCCAGACTTCTATTCCTAAAGCATAGGTTTGACCATGTTACTTCTCTGCTCAAGAAGTAAGGCTTTCTATTGCCTCTAGGTTCAAATGCAAACTTCTCTTGTTTGGCATTTAAAGCCATTCATAGTATGTCTTTTAACCTGTCTTTTTAGACCAACTACATATTACAGCCTTTCAAATAATCTACAGACTAGCCAAAGTGGCCTATTTGCTTCTCCCACACATGGCTGTCCAACTCCTGTCAGAGCCTTGTCACAGGCTGTCCCCTCTCCCATGACTAGAATGTGCTCTTTCGACACCTCTGCATCCTAAAACTCCCAAATTTATTCAAGGCACAGCTTAAGCACTGCCTTTTCCATAATAAGGCTTTTCCCCATTCTCCCAGTGTCTAGTGCCTCCCTTTACCTTCAAATTACCAAATTTGTATATATTTCATATTAATGTTTTTGTGTAAGTGTTGTTCCTCTTGTAAAATATAAACTACCTGAGAGCATGAACTATGTCATTTTTGTCTTTGCTTTTCCAGTGCCTGGCACATAGAAAGTGTTTAATAAATGCTTGTTGATTGAGTGAAGTGATTTATCCAAGGTCACACAGTTGGTAAATGGTAGAATTGGGATTCAAATTTGGATTGACCTACTCTAAATCTAGCAGATTTTCCACTGAACCACCCTACCTCAAGTCACATGTAATTATCCCAAAGATATAGCATGAATGCAAGTATAGCATTTCTATATTAGAATTGCATTCTACAAACATGAGGAACATATTACAAATGATTGGTACCGTAGACCAAGTACATATGTTCCCATGCAATATAGAGCATAGTAACACATTTCAATTGCATACATCAATCCATCACCTAGGTTATATGCAAATGACATTATATACAGATAATATAGCATGGCCTAAAGGTGCATAATACCGCAAATATGTACTACAAGAAATATACAGGCCAGATACACAATATCATGTGATAGAGTTACACATAAAACATCAACAAACAATCTGATCACTAACTAGATAGTCTGGGTACTTTTATGATGATTGGTTGTCAGCTCTTCATCCTTGTTATCTAATTCAAGCCAAGTGGATGTGCCAGGCTTCTAAAGTCCATTGGCTTAGAGCCCCAATCTAAGTATCTGGATAGCCCAGGCTTGCTACCATTCTCTAGCTTCAATTGAGGTAATCTCTATGGCTGGTTTTTGTTGGGGTATTAGACATAAAGAGACAATCTTTGAATTTAGCTCTTTCACCACTCTTTCTCTTCTTTCATGTTGGACCAGTCTCCCTTGGTTTTCTTTCCTTTAGAATTGTGATTTCTTCTACATCTTCTTTTCTTAATACACTAATATCTAGCTTTAATAATTCACCCTAAGCTGGGCAGCAAGTTCTTCTTAAAACTCAGTTAGCAAACTTCCCATGGTTCTTGTCCTCTTCTTCATTAGGAAGTCATGCCAAGTTCACTGTAGACAAAAGATGGCGGTGACCAATGACCTTTGCAGAATTCTCTGGGGCTATTTTGTGGAGTGGTAGATAGCTCAAACTTTCAACTATTTTATTTGCATCACTATCTTGTGTTTTCCTCTAGAATGTTAAGATTCCTTAGAAGGCCTCTGTCCTCTAGTTGTAGTTTCTAACAGAAAATTAAAGCAGCATATTTCCTCTGAAGTTTTCTGGGCTAAGCCATTGCTAATAAGCCTCCTTCAACTACTCAGCTGGGAGATTCACTGGTTGTAAGTTTCCAACTCTTTTCCAACTTCAAGGACTCAAAAGAACGAATCAATAGATAAAAATGGTTCTTGAATAATTATAAAGAGGGAAAAGTCAATGGCATTATTCTTGGTAATATGTGTTGATTTAGTTGAAGTTTCTGCTTAGGTCTCACAGTCACGTGTATATTCAATACTGTACAATTTAAACACAGAGACTGTAGGTCTTCTTGAGGATAGCAAGTTATACTTCTAGAATTCTTGATTCTCCACAAAGCTATTAATGTTAGCTAGCTTGTTCTTAATGTACAGAATTGAGGAAAATGGGTCATAGCATAAAAATCTTACTCAGAGAAATACTTTCCCCCACAATACTTGTACTTCTTCCATCTTGGCAACTGTTGGAATTTTCTGACTCTTGAATGGAGAGACCTGGTGAAATGATTATTACTTGCATGTTGCTGAGATTTTTCCTATATTCTCCAGAGATAAAGATCCTACACTTACAAGCTCTAAAGTCTTTCTGGTACATATAGTCTTTGGATAATAAATGAGATGGTAACAATTTCCTTTGACTACCACAAATATACTTAGGCTGGAAATCTGCTGCTATGTCGGATCAGTAAAGTGTATTTTGTATTGGCTCATGGGTTGCCTCTACGCACTCAGAATCACCTTTCAGCAGTGTTTTCATGACCATGGAGTGCTTCAAAGGCTCTTGATAGGATCAAATGCTTTCTGGCCATCTTGTTTTCAGACGTTTACATTTACTGAACTCCACTGCATAGCTCCAATGTCTGCCATTCTCTTCTTCTAGACCCTCTGAACACTGAAGTTTGAGTCTTTAAGGGTCATACCCGTGCATCTAGGGATGTTCCTTTTCACAGATGCTCTCACTGCCAGTTATACAAATATGGTTGAGGCAATAATGACTGGTCCAATGGGGAAAAAAACCAAATCCACTGCTGGCATGCGGTCTAATAAAGCCTCAAACTTTCAGTCGAACTCTTATGTGCTAGTGTCCTGGTACTCTACTTGTACTCTTTATGGACATCACCATAATTTCAGACCCGTGGAACCTAGAGGATAGAGGGTCTAAATCAATACTAGTCTTCCCTTGCTGATTCAACAACTGAATTCATGGATGGTTAATGTTTCCAATCATCCACAGCAGCAAGTATCCAATTTAGCACTTAGTGAAAATATGTCAGTGTATTGTCTGTCCATACTTGGACTTGAGCTCTCTATATAAGTTGCATCACCAACAGCACATTTCAAAGACAAGAGCATGAATTGGGATAACAAGTCTCACCATCAGTAAATCAAATGAAAAAGGCTTCTGATGGCTATAGCTCTCCTGTTTTAAAACTGCTCCCAAGCCATCTATACTGGCATAAATATATACCACAAAAGGCTTGAATAAATCTGCATAAAGCCATACATAAGAAGATTTACCAAGGTGTTTGAAGGCCTATACACATTTCTCATCCTAATGATCTCCAAATAGTGACAGAAGACTCAGGCCATGATACCCTTTTCTGCCTTCTACTATGAGCATTTTCCAACCATATATTCATGAATGGGATCATTTCAGAAGTTTAGCAATGATGATAGAATATATTTTAAACTTCTGATGGTACCCATTAATGGCAGTTAGGTGGCACAGTGGACAAAGTGTTGGGCCTGCAGTCAGAAAGTTAAATCTGGCCTCAGACACTTATTTGCTGTGTGACCCTAGACAGGTCATTTAACTTTGCCTCCCTCAATTCCTTATCTGGCAAAATGAACTGGAGAAGGAAATGACAAACCACTGCAGTATCTTTGCCAAGTAAATCCGAGGTAGAGTCACAAAGAGTTGGACACAACTAAAATTGAATAACAGCAAAATATCCACCAAATCCTTGAAAAGCCTTCAGTTCTCAAGAATTCTTTGGACATGGTCAAAGGAGAGACATTTCTTTTTTTTTCAACTTCAATACTGATTCCATTGAGATACCAGGAAACTCATTTTCTTGGAAAAGGCTTCACAGAACAATTGCCTGCCAATTGATAGCTTTACAATATCTCTTCCAAGTTTACCCCCAAATACAATGATATAATTCAGAAATACCAACATTTTCCATATAGTTCTCATCAGCATTCACATTTTTCACATGGGAAAAGTAAAGATATAACAAGGACATGTGCTCTATCTGCTTGGGGGACTCCTGATGTAGGAGATGCTTCTAATATGGAGATCCAGTTGCTCTATGACTTAGATAAATTTTTAGGAGCTTTCTGAGGCCCATAGACATTAAATGATCTGCCTTGGGTCAGAGGCAAGATTTTGTCTTCTGGCCTGTAAACCAAGCATTCTGGGCTATAAGATCTTCTGATACTATATACTGCCCTATATTTTTACTTTATACCTTTTCCACAAGCTGCTCAAGGTAGTAAGCGCCTTTGAAATTCTTGGTGGATAGCATCATCAGAAGAATATTGTTATAAAAATGGGGCTTCAGAGAAAAGCTTAGGGTCATCAAAAACTGCATAATTTCCCAAAGAAATCTAGACTACTTTCCTTCTCCTATTTAAATCTAAGCTCAACTCATTGTTCATTTGGATTGTCTGTGAGGATATAAGTATTGATGAATCAAGTTTCTGCTTTGTCATTTCAGCCAGTAAAATAAGCATTTTTCATCCATTTAGTTTTGCCAAACACTTTTGAATGATTATAGATTTTGTTTAGGCGGTCTTGAAATGTTCTGAGACATGTGGTAGGCACGATGTCATCCATAATCAAAGCATCTGGAGGAGCATAACACCTCTAAAGAATCTCCCTTTTATTTGGACTTTGCACTGGGCATCCTCTATGTGTATCAAATAACTTAGGTAAGTATAGTTCCTTGTTTCATGACTCATTTGCTATTAATTATAGGATATTTGTCAAACAAAATTATCTCTGTTGTTAGTTCTCTTGAGGAACATTGTATTATTTTGCTACTTGCATAGGAGACAACATATTGGAGGAGAGTTTTAAAGAGGCATCTTGCTTCAATGATCAAACAGTTTTTAAAAATCATCAACCAATGGTAGGCACAATGAGATTTGGTATATTCCACATTTTTTATTTATTTATATGATTATAAAATGTGGGGCACCATAGCTATAATTTAGCAATGTCTAACTGTTCTTTTCCTTTTTCTTCATTGAACATTCTCTTGATGAATACAGACATTATTTTAATTAAAAAATTGGAGCAATGGGAAAGTAGGGATGTGAAATAGTTATTAGTATTTTATCGGGCACATTTTTTGGTAATAAGTTCCAAGATTTTTGCTAAATATTTAGCATCTTATCTTCTTTTAATTGACTTAAGAATACTCAATACCATCAAAATTATGTCATCTGGAACATAGACCTATTCCTTATATTTTTGTATGTTCTAGTTGGACTTTTTGTCTTTATTTTCTGGTGCTAATTTTACTTCTTCAGATAAGACTGTGACATGCTAAAAGTATGTTTAGGTGTGGTGGCTCTAATGATGAAGAAAAAAATGCCCATTGTAAAAATGCTTATAGGTTTTCTCCATTTCTGATGTTTGCTATCTTCCCACCCCCTGCCAAGTTTATATTTAAATACTCTTAGAATAATTTGGCTTGATTGGGATTTTTATAGGACTTTTTGTAAATTTGTTTTTCTCTCCATCGTTTTTTGCTGTTTTGTGAGAAGATATTGCTCATAATATTCCATTATTATCCTCAGTAATTTTTGTAAGTGATTGTATATTCTAAAATGATGTTCCTCTTGGCTGCCATACTTCCAAACTAGTCTTCAGCTGTAACAAAATATAATTCTGCCTCTCTGGCTACATTATAAAACCATGGCAGCTCTTTAATATCCAATAAACAAGTGCCACATCAATTCAACAATGTTAATAACATCAATATCTGAATGATATTTTATGCAGAATTTATAATAATGATAGCAAAATAACTGATTTAGTAAAAAAGTTTTAGCTAGAAAAAAGGTCTTTTGATGTTGAATTACAGTGGAAAAACTATAAAGAAACCATTCCACATCAACTAATTCTAGCATTGCTAAGTAGAAATAACTTCTGTATGAACTAACACTCAAAAACAGCTATGTTTAAAAATGCAAAATTTAAAATAAAAATCCCAGAAATATCCCTATTATGCAAATACTCAATGCCACATTCAAGTAATAATAATCTATTTTAGATTCAGATCAATTCAGATTTATGTTCTGAGTTCCCAATGCAACCTTTGAATATCTCCCTTCTGGCATTGAAGGGGTTAAATCTCAGGCTTGAGCTATCAGAGACTAGCATTTCTCTGGTATAGGAGAGGGAGAAAGCCTCAGTATATGCAGATTGTGGTGGAATGAAGTGTACACCATAGGAGCCTCTAGCCTTAATGATATTTCCAATCTTCTTTTCTTCCTTGTCCTTTCTTTTTCCTTCCTATTGCTCTCTTCAAGACCTCTCGATCAGAGATGTGTCCATGTTGGAAATCCATGAATCAAGACCCTTTCCCCAGTAAGTGCAATCTCTTATCCCAAAGCATTGTGAAAATGTGACCATCCTCTGAGTAGAGTCTCTGTCATCATATTAGCATAGTAGTGATAATAGATATGGAAAGATGTGCAAGGAGTACAATGGTTGTGTATGGAATATTACTCTATGCCACTCCCTGAGGCTGGTTGGGGAAAGAACTAAACTGAGTGGTCACCAACTACACTGATATTTCTATTATGGCATTTAAATAAGGAAGAAAATGTGAAGAGAGACTAATAATGGTAACAAGAAAGAAGGTGCTTAGAGTAGTACAGTGATTTCAGAGGGGATGCTGATTGAGGCTCCAGGGTCCATCATATTTGATATCAAGCTTTCTTCCCTTGTGTCATCATTATGATGAATAGAAGTGTTCACATCTGTTTCATTCTAGGGTGGTGCCATTTATGTGCTTTAGACTCATTAAGGTGTCAGAATTAGGGGAGTAAATAATTTAGGAGCTGTCATCAGATATAACCTAGAGCTCTCTGAATTGTATTAGCTGAGCTTACTTTTAATTTATTATCACTAGATGAGAGTACCCAGTTGAGGGCACTGGATATATGTAACAGGTTAAACATAAGATTCTTTATTTAGGTGTAAAATTCTTCAAATTCCTTTTTTGACAAAATTTTTCAAATATTAATGTAAATATTTGATTGGTCCAGTTTAGCAAACACAACCAACAAATGGTAATATATCATGGTTTGGGTTTCTCAAATGGGTATACCTTATAAACTTCTAAAATAACATTAGGCAGTACTAGACAATGAAATATATTCATACAAAGAACTGAATATCTAAATCTCAAGTATATCTATGAAGCATGAACTAGTTAGTTCAGTACAACTTACTCAACTAATGGATGGTGCATATACTAACTATGCTACTGTTCTGTTCAGAGACTCGCCCTTTTGCTTATGGAATATAATGGTCTTAATCTATTTAAGACCCTCCATAATCCACCTCCAGCTTGCCTTTATTGATTTATTTCACAATTACTCCCTTTCGCAATTCTATATTCCAGTTAAATTGTTCTCAGTCTCTTCCTTTCCTCCTTATGTCTTGAATATATTCCTTTTACATCTCCACTAGTTGTAATCCTTCTTTACCTTCAAAGCCTATCTTAGGTTAGCATTTCTTCCAGGAGGACATCCCCATGAAGCCTCTGTACAGGCTTTCCTCACCCCCTCTCCCAAAAGTTATTTCTCTTCCTTTCTTGTATTTATCCTAGCACTTTGGCCAGGTTTCTCCTATGCCCTAACTCCATTCTATTTTATTTCCTACTAATTTTTCTTTAAATTTCATCCATTTATTAGAGAATAAGCACCTTAAGGGCAGGAACTGTTAATTCTTCATCTTTACATCTCTATTAACCTAGCACATTTTCTTGCACATAGAAGGCAGTTTAAAATATTTTCATTGTATTGAATAGAAACAATTACCTTTTGCTTGGGGGTTTGTTTCCTTAGGACTTTGCTGAATGTTTCCCCTGCTCTCAACCTAAGAGAACACACAGAAATAGAAAGAGAATTCAACATTTTATTACTGAAAGTGAAAATGTAGAATTTTTATTATTTTTTCTGTTTGAAACTATCCAATTGACTTTTTAAGTGAAACACCATTATGTCTTTTTCAACAGAATTCTCTTTTTCCACTAGTAGAGGATAATGATAAGTGACATAGTTATGTAGCAATATAGGATCACTTTGCCCTTCCCATAATACCTTTTGATTTTTTAAATAATCTTGAATTTTAGTTACTATAGGAATTATCCTAATTTTACAGATGAATAAACTGAAGATATGAGGATTAAATGACTTGCCCAGGGTAACACAACTGGTAAATACCAGAGCCAGGACTCAGATCCAGGTGTTCTAAGGAGTCTAAGTCTAGTGCTTTTTTGGACTATACCATTCAATATACTAGGAATTTTCTTTTAACCAACCAATAAGTAAATATTCATTTTATTTTTGGCACTGGATTTTTAAGCAGAGTTGTAAAACTAACTATTTATTTATGATATAAAGAAAAACTAAGAAAAATATTATTTAAAATCTTATTTGTTTAAATAATTTTAAAATTTAAATTTACTTATTTTTTAATATTATTTTAGAAAAGAGGCAACTCCATTTCTCCCCTTCTCCCATTAGAGAAGATATTGTTTGACAAAAAGACATATGTATATACAAAACTATGTCTTGCTTATTACTATATTTCAGTTCTTTCTCTGGCAGTGGATATACACAAATTATTTTTCAAATAATATTTCTGTTATTTATAATGTTCTTTTCATTCTGCTTGTTTTACTCTCCAGAACTTCATGTATAGCTTTTCATGTTTTAAAAGAAGTTAACCTTTGTCATTTTTTTATGGCACAGTAGTATTCCATGCCAAACTTATTTAGCCATTCCCCAATAGATGAGCCCCCCCTCAGTTTCTAGTTCTTTGCCACAATAAAGACAGCTGCTATAAATATTCTGGAATATATAGTTTCATTTAAAATTTTTTGATCACCTTAGGAAATAAACCTAATAGAGTCAAAAGATATATAGTTTTATAACTCTTTGAGTATAATTCCAGATTGTTCTCTCAAATGGCTAGATCAGTTCACAGGTCCAACAAAAGAGTATTAGTCTCCTTGTTTTCCCACATCCTCTCCAACATTAGTCATTTTGTCCTTTTATAATTTTAGTCAATTTGATAGGTGTGAGAGGATATCTGAGTTGTATCAATTTGCATTTCTCTAATCAATAATGATTTAGAGCATTTTTTCATTGTTATATAAAGTCTTGATTGTCTTCATCCAAAAACTGCTAGAGAGACAAAGTTCTCTATATATTTTAGATATGGATTCTCTGAGAAACTGTCTATAAAAGTTTTTCCAATTTTTTGCTTTCCTTCTAACCTTCATTATGTTTTATTTGTGCAAAAGCTTATTAACTTACTCTATTCAAAATTACCCATTTTTATATCTTACAATGTTTTCTATCTCTTGTTTATTCACAAACTTCTATCCATAAATCACTTTATGCCTAGGCTATGTGTCAGTTTTGATTTATCAGATTAGTGGTGTAAGATATTGATTTATATTTAGTTTAGGCTAGACTGCTTTCCAGTTTTCTCAATAATTTTTACCAAATAATGAATTTGTATGACAAAAATTTGGGTCGTTACTTTTGCCAAATAGAGTTACTATAATTTTTTACAAGTGTTTGTTGCATGTCTGTTTTATTCCACTAATCTGTTTTTCTGTTTCTTAGACAATACCAGATAGTTTTGACAATTCCTGCTTTATAATGCAGTTTAAAATCTGAAACTATTAGAACTCCTTCCTTTATGTCTTAAAATTAATTCCTTTGGTATTCTTGACCTTACATCATTCCAAATGAATTATTATTATTTTTCCTAGTTCAACAATATACATTTTTGGTAATTTAATTGGGATGGCACTGAATAAGTAGATTAGTTTTGGTAGAAATGTCATTTTAATTATATTGGCTCTGCCCTAGTCACAGACTATAATAATTATAATAAATAATTCCTCCAATTATTTAAATCTGCCTTTATTTGTATAAAATGTTTTATAATTATATTCATGACATTTCTATATTTGTTTGGGCAGGTATGCTCTAAGTTATTTTATTATATCTATGGTTATTTTAAAATGGGTTATCTCTTACTACTTCTTCTTGAAGAATCTTCATGGTGATATATAAAAATGCTGATGATTTATGTGGGTTTATTTTATATCCTGTTACTTAGCTAAAATTATTGAGAGTTTCAACTAATTTTTAGCTGAATCTATAGAGTACTTGATATGTACCATCATATTATCATCAAAAGGGATAGTTTTATTATACCTTTTTGCCCATCCTGATTCCTTCATTCTTTTTTCTTCTTATTGCTATTCCTAGCTTTTCTAATACAATATTAAAAAATATTGGTGATAATGGGCATCCTTGTTTCACTCCTGATCTTATATGGAAGGTTTCTAACTTTCCTCCATTATTGTTGGTTTTAGTCTTATTATTATTATAAGGAAAAATCCATTTATACCTACACTTTTAAGTGTTTTTATTTTTTTTTTATTTTTAAGTGTTTTTTAATAGGAATCAATATGTGTTTTTGTCAAAAGCTTCTGCATCTATTTATATAATTGTATGATTTTTGTTCCTTTTTTTGTAATCAATTATGTTAAAAGCTTTTCTTATAATAAACCTTTGCATACCTGGTATAAATCCTATTTGGTTATAATGCATAACATTTCTGGCATGTTGTTATAGTCTCTTTGCTAATATTTTATTTAATATTTTTGCATCTATATTCATTAATGAAATTGAATTATAATTTTCTTTTCTCATTTTGCCCTTCTTGATTTAAGTATTAGAACCATATTTGTTTTAGAAAAGGGGTTTGTTGGGACTTCTTTACAATTGTTCTAAATAACTTATCTAATATGGAAATTAGATGATCTTTAGATGTTTGCTAAAATTCATTTGTAAATCCATCTGGTCCTAATGCTTTTTTTCCTAGGAAGTTCATTTATGACCTGCTCAATTTCTTTTCTATAATAGGCTTATTTAGATGTTATATTTCCTCTTCTGTTACTCAGGCAATTTATATTTTGTAAACATTCTTCAATTTCACTTAAATTGTTAAATTTTTTGGTATGTAACTGGGCAAAATAACTTTTAATAATTGCTTTGATTTCATCTTCATTAGTGGTAAATTCACTTTTTTAATTTTTGATGCTAGTGATTTGGTTTTCTTCTCTAAAAAATCTATTAACCATTGGGCTTATCTAGTTTTTTTTTTTATAAAACTAACTCAGCTTATTTATTAAATACCTTTCTTACATCCAATTTTGTTAATTTCACCTTTAAATTTTTTTTAGGTGTTCTAACTTGATATTTAATTGAGGACTTAAAATTTGTTTTTCTCTTGTTTTTTAAAATTGTATGCCCAGTTCATTGATCTATTTTTCTCTGTTTTATTGACAAGCATTTTAGAAATAGAAATTTTCCTCTAATTACTGCTTTTCCTGTATTACATAGGTTTTGGTATATTGTTTCATTATTATCATTTTCTTTAACAAAATTATTTATTATTTCTATGGCTTGTTTTTTAACCCACTTATTCTTCAAGATAAAGCTATTTAGTCTTCAATGAATTTTTATTCTGTGTTTCAATGATCTCTTATTAAATATAATTTTCATTTCATTGTGATCTGAAAAGGATACCTTTGGTATTTCTGCTTTTCTTCATTTTTTTTGTGTCTTAATACATGGTCAATTTTTATAAAGGTATTATGTACCACTGGAAAAAAGGTATATCCCTTTCTGATCTTGTTAAATTCTCTCCAGATATCTATCATCTCTAGTTTATCTAAGATTTTATTCATCTCCTTGATTTCTTTCTTATTTATTTTTGTTAGACTTATGTAGTTTTGAGAAAGGAAGGTTAAAATCCTTCATTATTATACTTTTGGTATCTATCTCTACCTATAAATCCTTTAAAAGTTGGATGCTGTACTTTCTCTTTGAAAATAATTCCAATTTATTGAGAATCCTCCAACTATAAATTTCTAGGCTTGGAAACATTAGGCAGATAATTCTTTATCAATATAGTACTTTTTGGTTGGTTCCATCAAAACTTTTTTTCCTCCACAGCCTGGAGTCAGCCAAATTTGGGGGTGGTATTAATCAACTTCAAGTCAGTCTAACAGCATTTAATTTGTACCTGCAGAAATTTTCATGCTTCTTGGCCCAACAGCACAGCCTGATTTCAGCATAATAAAAAATAATTGATTACTTTACCATAGTGTACAATTCCTCCCAGAATGTTAATGCTCTTGTCAGATAGTTTATAATCAGTGGATGCACTATTTTTGATCAGTTTCTCATCCTTTTATCTGGTATCCTTGGCTAATCTTATAGATCTTTTAGTTGATCTTGGTGTGATGGTGAAAGCCTTTCTGACCAGCCTGGGGCAAAGAGAATGCCATGTAGTCAGGATACCAAGCTTCAATACAGGTCACTTTATGGTGGGTATATGGGGGACACTTTCCTTGTATGCCAGCAGCTGGTGACACCTTTGCAAACCTTTCCCTTAGTTACTTCAATGAGATCAATCATCTCTCTCCAGCCCAATCACAGCGAATATGAGTACCTGCAGTTCCATGCTCTTTTGGATCCAATGTAATTTCTTAGCCACACTGCTGCCATTCACTTGGATCTATCATTGGAGACTTCTTCCTCAGAGAAAGCAGTCACGTGTGGGTGGAGGCAATGTCTCAGATCACCAGGCAGCATAATGCAATTGAAGTCTTTCTCAAACTGCTTTGTGTCATCATCATTTTGCCTCCTTTTGCAGAATTTGGTAAGGGTTTTCTTCTTGGACTTTTGCCAGTTCTTGTAGAACTCAGGGTTATGCAAGTACCTCTTGGTGTCAGTTAGGTTCTGCAAAGCTTTTCTACCCAGGTACAATTACCAGACTTCTGCTGGGATTCCTGGGTTTAGTAATGCTATGGTTGTAGCATGATTTTTCCTTTCACTTATTTTTCACCCATTTGGATTCTGTTGCTTGCCTCTCCCATCTCTGCTCATTTGCATATCACTTTCTCCCATTTTGTGCAACTCTGCTTTTTTAAACTTCTTGTGTTGGAAAAGATTCCTCACTTATCAGAATCCTTACCCAATGACATTAATACTTTGTACCTATATATATAGCCCAAATAATGCAGGTAATTTCTCCCTATATGTTATGTTTTCTGGACCACCAATTTTTATGAGAAAGGAAATTCTGAATTTTTCCTCATTGGTTATACAACACAACTACACTAAAATTGCTTGTGGTAGGAATGAACAGTAAGTGGTATATTCTAAGTACTTCCCACCAAGATGTTAACAGTCAAGCTTGTTTTATTAATGATAAAGTATGCAAACCTTTTGGTTTTGTAGTTTCTGGAATAACGGTTCTTCTCCAAAATGAGAAAATAAAGTCATTTGTTTCCCAGTGAGTTCCAAAATGTTCATTCTGTGGTTTTTTGCCTGAGGAGTAATGGATATTAATTTAAAAGAATTAACAAAGACACAGGATTGAAAGAACAATAGTTTGGAGTGGAGAGTAGGAAAGAGTAAATGAAGAATCAGTTAATTAAGGACATGTTTTAAAAAATAAATGCTCGAAAAAGTTTCTTTAATTGAGATCACATAACGGAAAAATGATGTTGATTCAGAAATAAAGGCTTTGGGAATGAGCTTTCAAGGCAAAGAATGGAAACTCCTTTTCCCACTAACAGCTTTTAAGGCTCAATTAGTGTCCACATAAATAAGAATTAATTTTTATTAAGCATTTTCCAAGAGACAAAAAAATAAAACAACTCTTTGACAATTTAAAAAATAAAGACCAGAGTAAAGAAAGCTTTATATCCATAGGCATCTATATATTTTGATACTTCCATCTACTCTGAATTTATCTTGTATGTTCTGATTTACATATTCATTTCCTCTATTAGAATATAAGATTCCTGTTATAGGGACTTTCAATTTTTTTGTTTGTTTGTTTTTAATCCTTATCCCTTAGCACATTGTTTGGAACATGGTCATTGCATCAAACTGTTGATTGGATGATAGATTTCTGCAAAATGCCCAGTTAACGAAAAGTGAAAAGGAAAAGAACTTCAGAAGGAAAGAAAAAGAAAAAGGAATGATGAGAATGGTAAAGAGGTGGGGGGAAGGGGAAAAAAGGAGGAAGAGTAAGTCACCTAACTGATAGAAAGAAAAGAGACTGGAAATTGAAGATGGGAGGAGGAGAAAGTGAGGAAGAAAGAGAAAAGGGAGAAAATGAGGAGGTAGGGCAAGCAAGTGGGGAAAAGAAAAGGGACAGGTGAACTGAAGTGGAAGGAAATAAAGGAAAGAGAAAAGAAGTAGGCAAGAAGAAGATAGAGAGAGAAAAAGAGAGAAAAAAGCAGAACATACAGAGGTCATAATTATTTTACATAATTAGAAAAGGACAATTCAAAAAATAGAAAATTAGAAAAGGAAATTTGGCCCAGTTGAGAAATTGAGAGGCCAAAATAACCAGGGATTATATTTTGCCTGATATCTATGGTGGAATCATAGGCAAAGCCCTCCATCAGATAGTGAGAAACAGCCAATACAGCCTTGGGCTAGGGAGAAAGGGTTGACCTTGGTTCACTGAACCTGTTATTCAGTGTGGAAATTGTAGGGCCCTTTAGAGACTATCTTTGTGGGAAGTCAGGAGAGTACAGTCTGGCTAGGAAGTAGCCACTACCTCTTATCAGCAAATAGAAACAGGGGATTTCTTGGTAGGTGGAGGAGAGAGACAGCACCCTAGACTCCTCTGCTTCCCCATCTCAGAGCCCTTTCTCTCTCCCCTGAAATTATTTTTTATTATCCTCAACTTCTCTATCTTTCTAGAAGTTGGGAGTCCAGAAGTTAGGCAGGAGGACTATATTGAAAATATGAAAATGAAAGGACTGAAAAAGTAAGGATAGACAACTCAAGGATAGCTACTCCCTAAATAAATATGGGAAGAAAAAACAAAAGGTTTTAGACACATAATTTAGAGACTATCTTTGTGGGAAGCCAGGAAAGTACAGTCTGGCTAGGAAGTAGCCACTACCTCTTATCAGCAAATAGAAACAGGGGATTTCTTGGTAGGTGGAGGAGAGAGACAGCACCCTAGACTCCTCTGCTTCCCCATCTCAGAGCCCTTTCTCTCTCCCCTGAAATTATTTTTTATTATCCTCAACTTCTCTATCTTTCTGGAAGTTGGGAGTCCAGAAGTTAGGCAGGAGGACTATATTGAAAATATGAAAATGAAAGGAGGACTGAAAAAGTAAGGATAGACAACTCAAGGATAGCTACTCCCTAAACAAATATGGGAAGAAAAAACAAAAGGTTTTAGACACATAAATCCTAACTGGCCTCCCCAAAGAAGACTGCCTGACTCATGAGCTGGTATCTATGGAGATAGTGTGGTACAAGAGAAAGAGCTCTGGTTTGGGATTCAAGTGCTGACTCTACCATTTAATACCTGTGAGGCCTTGGCTATTATTCTAGGTCTCAGTTTCCTCAATTTACATTTACCAGAAGTGAATTCCCAGGCCTAGGCATTTTCTGCAGTTTCTTAGCAAGTTCCAGGAGAGGAAATAGAGGTAGAGATGCTCACCACAGGCAAGGGAAGGAGTAATGGCTTTTTGAGAGAGCCTTTATTTCTCCCAAAATTCCTTGGAAGATTTGCCCTTCAAATCTGCTTCCATTTACTTTGGGAGAGGATTGTGGTGATGAATCAGAGACTAGGGTACCCCCTTCCCTATTTAGCTAGGTCAGATTTCTCCTGCCTGGCTAAAATTGTGGTATTTTTATATTTTATTTACATAATTTACATATAATTTTGCTATAGTTTCATATTTTTCAAGAGATGTAAGTGTAAGAGCAGGGACTAGAATGAGCTCAGGGTCTCTCTTTTTTACTCTGTAGAGTTGGATAAGATGGTGTCTAAGATATCTAAGGTCTAGCCTGCAATGTTAGCCTATAAGTTTATGACATTGGGGACCCATTTTCAGTTTCAATTTCAATTTCAGTTTCAATTTCAATGATATTTGAATAACCTTTCTTGTGTGAATTTAGACCAGTCTTTTCTTTTTCTGGAACTTCGGTTTACTTCTTTATAAAATCAAAGAGTTTGGGCCCATATGGTCTTTTTTAGTTATAACATGATATTTGAAGGAGTTGTTTTTTTGCAGGGGAGCAGAGGAAGGTGGCAACTTCAAGCCCTTTTTTAGCTCTCTTCTATCTGTTCGATGTAAAGTTACCATTCTACTTCCATATCCGTTAATCTAAATCTGTAGATGCTAAATGAAAAGAAAAAGCTAATAACTTTTTTTAAACCTCCTATCTTCTTAGTATTAATTCTTTATTTTAAAAAATAAATCTTTACTTTGTCTTAAAATCAATACTAGGTATTGGTTCCAAGGCTGAAGAGCAGTAAGGGCCAGGCAATTGGGGGTACAAGTGACTTGACCACAGTCACACAGCTAGAAAGTGTGTGAGGTCATATTTGAACCAGGACCTCCCATCTCTAGGCCCAGCACTAAATGTCCCACCAATCCTAATAAGTAGCTATAAACAATCAAAAGAACATGGAAACAAAAACTAGTTGATTGGCATGGGGCCATCTTTCAGATAAGACATACAGATTGCTTAGATTCACAATTATGAGAAAACTCCTTACATCAGTCTTTAGACATAACCTTGATCATTGGTTGGGAATCTCCGAATAGTCAGTCAGTTCCCCACTGACACAGGTCTAGGTTCAAACAACACTCAATTTCCACACTTCCTGCCTTCCTTAGAGCATGCACAGAAAAGAGCAAAATCTGCCCAAAAGTTGCCCTGGGATATTTAACATATCATTAGCATTCCATTGACATAGTAGTTTGTTTCCCCAAGTGGACAGAGTGAATAATGAGTAAAAACACTCAGATCAAGGTGAACTATGGATAAAGGAACATCAGTTCCTTGGGAACAGCAGGGCGACAACCACCCAAACAAATGACCCCTCCTTAGAAACTAAGCAAGATTAAAAGCATTCCTGAAAATCTTTGGGAGCCTTTCTGTCACCAGGACCATTCCATCACCTTCCTCCCTCTCTCAATAAAGCTTTTTCTCTTGTCAGGGAGATTGCCTGAGTCATTAATTCTTTGCACAAGACCCTAATCTCTCCCCTGGCCCCCATCATTGATGATGCCTAAAATGGAGCCCATTGCTCCCACTTTAATCTTTTTTTTTTCTTCCATACCCTGGCATCTGAATTTATTCAGGGGACTAGGTTGGGCCATCACCGTTGGTAAGTTCCTATTGAGGGAGAACCCAAACAGAACCTCACGTGTTTGGGGGTCTTGGCAGAACTTACTCTGCCACTACACTGGGGATCAGGGCTGATAGCTGCTATGCCTGTGTGAGGACTGTCAGGATTCAGATTGCTGCTGCACCTCAATTTTTCTTCTCTCTCTTCTGTATTTCCTGCTTTTAGGGACTTGGCAGGCTGCCACTGCACCCACCTCCCTTGTCCTCCACTATGGGACTTAAAAAGAAAATGATGACACCATTCTTCAACCAGATTCTGGCAATTAGGAACAGCTAAAAGATAAACTGTAAATAATCTGGCTTCATTTAAAAGAATACTTTTCAAAGCAGAGAACCATAAGGGGGAAGGCCTGCTCTACTCCTTGCAGTCAGACTTGTGATCTGTAATAAAATCAGCTGATAATTTATTTTAGCTAAATTTGGGTCTTTTCATTAGTACAAATTGAAAAACTTATGGCTAGCACCTATATGATAATTTGTTTTGTTAATTTGGCTATATTGTTATTGTAGGAAAATCTTTGTCTTGTGTTCCTAAAAAGTAAAACAGTGATATTTAAAGTGCTAAGCCCTAAAGTAACAAATCCCACTCTATAGTTCAAACCTCTGTTATACCACAAGATTAGGATATTTCTCAAACATCCAAAACATATGCCTTGCTTCCCTTCGATGGTTGGTATCATCAGCTGAGCAATGAAGAATGTGGTGGGAAATTGCCTGCTCAGTAGTATCATTATTAACAAGTGACACCAAATAAATTTCTGTTTAAAATTGGTTTGGAATGGGGGGAAATTAATATAATTTTTCCCCTTGGCTTCAGCTTGGACAAGAGGTTTCAGGAAAGGGTGGTCTCCAGTGAGTCAGGGATTAAGAAGGGAGTTTCCCCCCACCCCCCTTCTTATGAATGGAACAGGCATTTATGAATGGTTCATAAATGACCTCTTATTTGTAAAGACAGAACATTACTCCCAGCCCTCAAGAGGGTAGAGGTGAACAGGCCTGAACCTTAGTAAGAAGGAACATGACTAGGAGCATGTGACTTGACTAGAACAGAAGTACAACTATTCAAGATGCATGTCTTCTCAGGTTTGTCTTCTGACCTCGATTTTTCTTCTTTTCCATTTGCTCAAAGACCAAAAACCTTCTGTCTGTACTGTCCATCCTCCTCCCTTCTAATGTGAAAAGAAAGCAGAGGCTCTGATCTTTTCTTTCTCTCTTCTTTTCTATCATATATCTAGAAGGTACCATAAATGTCTTCTAGGCCAACCCCAACTTTTTAAGAAATCAGGAAACTGGAGCATATTAAAAGGTTAAGGAAAATTTCCAAAGATATACAAATGCTAATAAATAGCAGAGTCAGGATTTGAACTCAGTTTCTGGGAGTTCCAGTTAAACACTCTTTCCATCTCGCTATCCTGCTGGGCAGATACTTCTTAGCTCGTCTATCCTTCTTAGGTTACTACATGGAAGAACCTACTATAAGAAAAGTATTTGAAGGACTTGTGACTCTACCAAAGTAGGCTACAACTAATCTATGGTTTAGTAGATTAAGGTTTAGAGACCCGCTGAAGATTAAAATTTTAACCTTTGCCTATTTTTAGATTTAATCACCAAAAGTGTAAATACTCTACTTAAAAGTTGAGTATGGAGATCTGCCCATTTTTAGATCTAATCCCCAAAAGTATAAACATACTACTTAATCATTAAGTGGGAGGTCTGTGATCCATGTGTGCAATAGTGGGTGACAAATCAGAATTAAACTAACTGCCCCATGACAGTCCTTTTAAAGCAAAGCTTCAACTGTGACTGGTAAGATGTAAAATTAGGGAAGACATAGGAAGTGACTTAAAAGAAGCCTCTTTAAAAGTATCTGTCACTTCTTGGGAGGGAGAGTATTTTATTCTTTGGAAGTGGAGACTGGGGACAATTCTTCATTTTTTGGAGTGGAGGCTGGACCCTAGACCCTGTTCCTTTGAACTGACATGTGGTGAGTGAAAAGCTGACTCTTAACTGTTGGATTTTCTGAAAAAAAAACAAAAAAACAAAAAAACAAAAAAAAACCCCTAACCTCAGGAGAGACTTATCCTCTCTCTGATTTTCTTATTTCACTCTTTCTACATTTTGTAGAAATGTAGAATGTAGAAATGTAGAAACTCAAAATAAGCTACTAAAAGCTGACTTAGGGAAAAGTAGAGAGATTGAAGGTATTTTGTCACAACCATTATGGTTTGCCAAATAAAATATATGAGGGGAAAAGGGGTTAATTTTTAAAGGTTTGGGCTGGATTATTTAAGAGTGTGGTTGCCAGGAATTTAATTTATTCCAAAGAAGATTTATTTACAATTTAAAAATTAACCCCTTTCCCCCCCTTACATTTTATTTGGCAGACCATAATGGTTGTGACGAAATACCTCCAATCTCTCTACTTTTCCCTGTCAGCTTTTAGTAGCTTATTTTGAGTTTACACAAATCAGTTGTGGAGGTAAGTTCATTTTTTTCTTTTTTCCCCTTAAAAATAAATATAGTGTAGCTTTTTTTTTTTTTTAAATTTTAGCAACTGGACCCTGAGTCCTCACCTGGGAAAACTTTGTTCCCACTCTGCTTCCTCCCCCTCACAAGACAACCCAATTAGCAGACCCTCAGGTTTATCACTTGGGGAGGATTTCTATCTTTCAGCTACTTTACTGGCAGCAAATAGGCTATTTCTTAATTAGCGGTGAGGGCAAAAACGTGGGGTAAAGCTTTCACTCCCTCTCAAGACAGAAAGTAATCCTGCTCTGCCCAAACAGAATTTCATCTCTCAGCCTAAAATCTCTGAGAAAACAAAACTAAAAAAAAAAATAAAACTACAGTTGATTTTTTTACTAGTGAGTGACTATTAAGCTAAAATTAACAAAGTTTTAGCCTTTTTTACCCCTAAAAATCTTTCTTTTTTCTAAACCCCACTGTCTCTAGGATTATCTTAAGTGAGAAATAAAACCTGGAAAGATCAGTCAGGAAGAGTAGTGTTAAAGTAACAACAAAAACAAAACAAAACAAAAAACTGGTCCTCTTTACCCTAAGAGGCTTTCACGGCCTAAATAAGGTAAAAAATAATTTATAAAAACATTTTTGACACTTGGTCAACTCAAGAAAGCAGCCTGGAAGCTGCTCCCTGGAAGCATGGGATAGAAACACTGTGGTTCTGGGGTTTTCACCCTGAGGGGTAAGTCAGCTGCTTCCTGTTGCCTCTCCTATACTTAGCCTACAACAAAAGGTATACTCTCCCCCCCTCCTACCAAGGAGTTAATCAAATCAAGGTGTGACATGCTTAAAGGGACCACACCCTTACCTTTAATTTTCATACACTGACTTTAACCCCTAGCCAGTAGCACCATCTCCTCACTAAAACCAGAATTATAAGCAATTTAACAAATTATATATGCATTTAATAAATTTTTTAAAACGGATGCTACTCTACATGAAATCCTTCTGGCTTTTGCACAATTAGGTACCTTAAAGGTTTCAGAATGCCTCCTATTCCTTATGTTCTTATGTAATTTTATTTTTCTATTCCTAAATATTGTGACAAGAAATGCTACCATACGAAAAACTAAAGCTGAAATGCAGGCAGACACACAAATCCAATTGGACAATTTCAAATACTTAGTTACATAGTCAAATGGCAAATATTGACCCCATCCAAAACATGTCTGATTTTTATAAGCCTGTTCCTGAACCACTAAGAGAGGAAAATCCTTCCCCTGAAATAGAGATGGAAGAACCCTCTCCTAAAGCTCAGCTGTAGAACTACCTCTCTTGTGCTCTGTAGCTCTTGGCTGACTTTACTTCCCCTGATCCTTCTCCTGAAATTCCATCTTCTCCTGTTCCTTCTCCTACCCCCTGACCAATTCCAGACCTGAGGAAATCTCATCTTCCTAACAAAACTATTCCTCCCCAAGCTGACTCACCCATACCCAATTCAAATAAAGGCCTTTTCTCTTTAAGGGAAGTGCCTGAAATAGGACACAATAGGGATGTGGTGACACTAAGACACCATATATCTTTATACTCCCACTCCCCAAGACATAAATGAATTGACACGAAATGTACCCACATATGAAGAAGATTCCTTCATGGCTGCCATAAATGTAAAAATTAAAACTAAATCTCAAATAATAAAATATTAAATGTTAGGAGGTTTATTAATGATCATTAGAAATCAAGGAATAAAGAAGATACAAAATAAGGACCACGTGCCCATGGCTGATTAGCCATTTCAAAATTTCCTCTCAGCACCTCACCATGCTGATAGGAAGCCAAAGAGGGAGGAGGAGGCCTGCCCACTCAATTTATTCCATTTCTATAGGAAGTACATAATGACAGGAAGTTGGTGGGCTCCCAGGAAATTTAGTTCTTTTTTAGGGTAACAGATTTCCAATTATACAACCCCTAGAATTTAAGCTACTTGCAGAGATTCTTAAACAGTCAGGATCATATTTTGAATCTGGATTTTGTGAGTCAAGCCCTAACTTTAAGTAATATTCTAGACTGATTCTAGAATAGGTCTTGAATGGTCATCAATTTCCAACTTCCTTTCAGAAATGATTGTATTCCTCTATCCCCTTTTTGGATGATTAAGAATCCTATTTTCATTCTATAGGGGACATTTTTGGATAGATTTATCTGTTTGTACTGAGCTAGAAATTTTCCTGGATAGTCTATATATTTGGGAGTTCTGCATTTAAGCTGGATTTGCATATTTACCCTTGAGATTAGAATTTCTGTTACAATCTGTCACTGAAAATACCCATTAAATCTCTCTCTCCCTCTCTCTCATTCTCTCTTTCTCTCTGACTCTGCCTGTCTGTCTGTCTCTATCTCTCTCCTTTACTTTCTGACTTTATAACTCTAAGACAAAAGAGTGGTAAGGGCTAGGTAATGAGGAAGTAACTTGCACAGTCACATAGTTAGGCCTCACTTCCCTTTCTCTAAGCACAGTTATGTTTATAGGTAGTGAGATTTAACTTCTAAGTCCTCTATTGGTCATTTCCTAGAAGAATCTGTGAATATGAACCTTCAAAAGACAGGGTGAGATAGGCTGAGGAATAGGCAGGGGTTAGTGAAAAGTCTGAATGATGATAACTATTTGGTGAGGTAGAGTTGGTATTGGGGTTAAAGAAAGAGGCAAAAGTTTGAGAGTACATAATAAGGAAGTCAGAAACTATTTTTATAAGTACTCACTCTATTATGTCTCCTCTAGTATAAACATTATTCTGTAAATCTTGAAATTTCTCAGACTTGTGAATGTTAAAAAAATTTCCACATTGAGGAATCCTACATTGGAACAAATTCCCTACTGGGAAACATTCCCCATTTTGATGTGAGAACTCGCCAGGATCAGAAATGGGAGGACCTCTACTCCACCTGTACTTAATACTGCTTTAGGGGAGAAAAATCCTTGCTATGGGAGGACCTCTACTCCACCCGTACTTAAGACTGCTTTTGGGGAGAAAACTCCTTGCTAAACAATGAAAGTACTTGGACCCATGCTTATAATAAGGCAAGGAGTTCTTTGAGCCATGCCTGTTTTTTAGAATTGATACAATGAGATGCTAGGTACCTAAAAGGGTCGGGCAAGTTTTCTCTTAATGAGATTAGTTGACTCAGCTGTGTTTTCACTGGTTCAGACTTACTGAGGAGATTAGTCGACTTAGCAGGAATTCAGATGGGCAGTCCTTTGAAAAAAGTCTACAGTGATTGGTAGATGTAAGGACTTAGGGGAGGTGACATAGGAGAAAAACCCCTATATAAGAAAAAGCAGAATCTCTTGAGAAAAAAATCCTTTTGGAGGATCTCTGATGAGGATCATTTGGGAAGAATCTCTTGAGAGAGGCTCTGGAGAAGGGAAGCTCTTGGAGGACAATCTCTAAGGAGGTCTCGCTGGAGCTCCTCTGAGGGGACTCTGTCCCTCTGGAGGCTCTGGAGAGAGGCCCTTTGGAACAGTCTCTGCCTGGAAGGCTCTTTAAGGAGGACTCTGGCTGGAACTTTCTCTGGTGAAGTCAGCTGAGATGGAGCTGGCCTGGTGTCACTAGAATCCTTGCTTAGACAGACCTTGTGGTGAGTGTTAAAAGACTGACTGACTGATCTCTCTCTCTTAAGACTCAGGTCTAGGCCATGTTGGCTTAAGGCCATTCATACTTATTTCCTTTTTCTCTTTCTCTCTTTTCTTTAATTCCACATTTGTATTAATTAAAATCTCTATAAAACCCAGTTGACTTGGGTATTTAAATAATTGGGAATATTTCCCTGGTGACCACCTTATATTTGATTTAAAAACCAAGACACTGTAGTGAAACATATTTTCTGCGGTCAAATTTACTCACCCTCTCTTATATCTATCACAATTTATATCTTCCACCATTTTAACTCACTACAGTTTACAACATCACGCTTTTAACTGTTATAGGTTAAGGCCTTCAACCATTTAAAATCTTACAATTCCTATCCTCTCTAGATAGCTATGGAGTTAAGTAAATTCAGTATACAATGGAAGTACTCTTTTTAAATTGGTAGACAGAATATTTTGTGTTACATTAAACAAAATTCAACACTAAATGGAAAGCGTTAAGTCTCTTCTTTTCCAACTACAAAATACAGATATTAGTTCATTTTTAGATGGATTACATCAAAAGATACTCACGTTATTCCTTTCTGATTCCTGGTTTAGAGGGATAATTTCTGATTCTCTGACTTTATTCTAGTACAAAAAAAATGAATGAATGAACACACGAATACATGCATAACTTTTGATCTAGTCAAATTTGATCTAGTCAAATCTAGAGATTTAATTTCTTTCATGAACAAAATAATAGACATTTCAAGCTTAGGTAACACTAATACTATGTTTGGTATATGTCATTGTATAGAGCACACTGATTATCATCTTATCCTCTCATTAGGCAAATTTAATGGGTTTTCCTTAACTATTATAAAACTTCTTTGTTTCCCCATTCCTTAGCACAATGCCTGACACACAACAGGCTTTTAATGTTTATTGACTAACCAGTTTTCCTGATTCTGATATTTTATTTCACTGACCTGTGTTCATGAATCTGCACCTTTTGTCTTATATTCTCTAATCTTTAAACTAAGATCCAGAATAGTTGGAAAGTGGAGTTTTCTGGCTCAATAAAATTTTCTAGGGAAGTTAAAATAAATTTATTTGTGAAATACCAGTGGCCATGTAAATTTGCCCAGGCTTAAAGTACTTTGCTAGCAATACATGAGTCTTAAGGAGGTTGTTTGTATGTACATATGAATGTATGTATTATATAAGAGGGAAAGACCAGAAAGCAATGGAAAGATTGAATTTGAAAGATTATCTCAGGAGAAGAGGAGATGGAACTTCAGCTGACATTGGGGGATGGTATGGAACTTTCCCGCCCAGCTCAAAAAGGCAGCAGTTGGGAAACAAAGGGTTCTTTGCTCCATGAACTGGGAGGAGTGGGAACTATCCTTTGCCATGAAGATACATATTTTTTCAATCCTTTTGCCTGAGCAACAGAAGATCTTATTTTTCAACTGGTGGCACCTTTAGGATAAAGATTTTTCCCTTAGGGGAACCTCAGAGCTTATTCTAAAGAGAACTCCCTGGTTCAAACCTGGAAGATCTGTATAGGAAATAGCTAGGGATTTCCTTTTCCCTTGGTCTTCATTGCTCTTTGACCCTTTATACCTAAATAAATAAGACATCTTGATTTTTAATAGAGACTTCAATCAGATTCAATGTGTTAGGAGGGGAACTTCAAAGAACATTTAAAGAAGGAGGGCTGAGGGGAAATTTTACTTACTCTTTCAGTCCAGTTAGAACTGACTCCATTTGTTACCAACACAACTTGGGGGAAGGGGAGGAATTAAGTTGTGTTACTTTATATTTATCTCCCCCCCCCCAAGTAACTGGCAACTTTGATTCCTTCTCAATTTCCCCACTAATACGGTATGTATATGTGTGTGTGTTTATGAGAGATGGAGAAGTGGGCTGAGATAATACTATTGACCATTTGTTTTACAACATGAATTATCTTACTATTCTGTTGCTCTGAGATATTTTTTCAGTTTGATTTATAGCCATTATACAATTTTTGAATAGAGTATAACTGGATTGGGGGGTTAAAGTAAAATTTGCTTAAGACTAATTGTACAAAATACAGGACTCTAACAACATGAGTTCATTAGGGATCCTTGAGTTGATCAGGTTTCTGGCTACAATAAAAATAATGTGAATCAATTTTTGATTGTTCTCTGGAGAAAAAATGGTATTTAAAAGGAATCACCTTGACATTTTGTATAATTACTCTTTAAAAATATATTAAAAACCCAATACAAATTTAATGTACATAAAAGACCATTTCTTCATAAAATTTAGATCAGAGAATTATTTGTGAAAATATGTGTATAGTTTGTTTTTAAAAAAATCTGATGATAAATTCAACATATTATCATTTCTTCCTTTTCCTTCTCTTCTCCCTCCATCTCCTTTCTTCTTCTTCTTCTTTTTCTTCTTCTTCTTCTTCTTTAGACTGGCCTTATGGATAGAGGCAGAATTATTGATGGCTCCCTTCTCCCCCTCAACTATATAATTACTTTGAAAGAATATGATCTTTAAATAATTAGATTTACCTCTTGTGCACCCCTAGGATTTTTCAGGTACGGTCTAAAATGTCTTTCTGGGGTTGTTTTTACATTGTTTTCCTTAGTTTTTATCTAGGTAAGAAAGATAAAATTTAAAATGAATGAAAATAAATTTAAAACACAAAGAATGATTACATGTTTCAATGAATATAATATTCAGATCTCAGAATAGCACATGATTGGATTGACTAATATGGCCAAGATTAAAGTATTAATTCGGTCTTGAAATTGGCAGATGGAATGCTTTCAAAGAGTGCAGGTTCATCTATAATTGTCTAAATTAATAAATGTGGTTAGTATGCTTTTATTTTTATTTTTTTTACATGAAGACAAGTTTTAGCTCAAAGGTTAAAATAAAATGCTTGTTGCTTTAAGGCTTGATGAAGATAGTCTGACCTTATGGATAGAGGCAGAATTTGGGAGTTGCACATATTAAAGTGACTTTCTGTTTCAACATTATTATTTTTTAAAATAGAATTTTATTGATGTGTTTTATATCTATATCACTTAGATTTCTCCTAGTATCTACCCTCCTCTAATTTAAAAAGGAAAAGAAAAATATAGGAAGAGAAAAAAATGACAAATATGAAGAGGAAAAATCAGAATAATTATCAATAAATGTTTAAAAAATCTAAAGTTGTATGCAATATTCAATTGGACCCCCTATATCTCTTGCTTAGGACTAATCTTGCTCTTGTTCAATTTTACAACACTCAACCTCGATTGTTTTGTAGTTGTTACTTTATTTATATTGATGTATTTATATTGTGTGTTCTATCTTTCCAGCTGTGCTTACTTCACTTTGCATTAATTTATGTGTTTCTTCTTATTTCTATTCATCATGTTTGGCATTAATGAACTGCAATGTGTTTTGCCATTTACTTTGTTTCCAAATTGCTTTTATCAACATTGCATTAATTGGGTTCTGTCTTTCTGGACCTCCTCCAACATTGACTATTCCCATATTTTGTGATCTTTACTAATTTGCTAGATGTGAAAACAGAAGAGGATTGTTTTCATTTGCACTTTTCTTTTTATTAGGTTTCACCATAATTCTAAGTTAGAACCTTACAAGGAAGGTAAGAAGTTTGATGTGTAAAAAGAACAGTAGTATAGTAGCTGGAGCTTAAGAAATATGAATTGCCAATGGAATTTTCTGGACCTCAGATACAGTACTGAATCATCACACAACTAGTATTCTATGATTTTTGCTATTCGTACATTTTTCTATTTATCCACAAGTACAGATATAACTTAATCAGCATTTCAAGCTAAACTTCACTTTCTTTCACCTATCTATTCCTTTTCTCATCTACCATGTCATTTCCCTTTTTACTTATCTATTCTTTGAAGAGTATTTATACAGAAGTAGCATAGCAAAACAAATGGGCATTAAACTTAGGAGATCCCCAGTTAAATCCCACTTCAGATACTTATTAGATATCTTATCAACCTTTCTTTAAATGTTATTGCTTTTCTCTTTGTAAGATTTTACAAACAAGTCTAAGTTCTAGGATAGTATTGCTTTTAAAGCTATTTATGTTGTCAGATGTTGACAAACTAAGGCACTTTCTGACCTTAATGGCAAATAATCTACATTGGTTTAACTTTAGGAAGATTATTTGAATTAGTATTGATATTATTTCTATTGTTCTTAACTTTTAATGATTTTTAGAAGAATTCAGGATTAGCTATCAGGATTGGAGTTATGATTTCATTGGTATAGAGAATTCTCTGGTGAGGAAAATCTCTTTCTAATAATGTGGGTCAGTACCTTCTCTTTAGCTCATCATTTTAGAGAACTGTCCAGAGTACTGAGAGATTAAGTGACTTGTCCTGAGTTACTTAGCCAGCAGTTGTCAGAGCCTGAGGGTACAGAAGATGCCTTTCATCATCATCATCTTCTTGTCCTCCCCCTCCCCCTCCTCCCCCGCCCCCTCCTCCTTCCCCTCCCCCTCCCCCTCCTCCCCCGCCCCCTCCTCCTTCCCCTCCCCCTCCCCCTCCTCCCCCTCCTCCTCCTCCTCCCCCTCTCCCTCCTCCCCCTCCTCCTACTCCTCCTCCTCCCTTCTTCTTTCTCCTAATTCTCATGTGGCTACATCAATAATAAGTCTTTTACTATCAATCAGAATAAAATATACTTTATTCTTTCTCATGTTATTTAACAATTATCATTCCCAGTGCTGACTGCTTTCTTTCTTGAAGAATGTGCTTGTGTTTAAAAATGTGTGAGGGCTCTGAATCATCTGTAAGTCTTTAGTCTCTTTCATTCCTTCCTCCTGAACCCATACTTTCCCATATATTTCTTCCCATCTTTACTTTTTTGTTGAACTCACCGAGTATTCAAATGTATATTGATTTGATTTGGAGAGTCTTATCAAGTTCTTTGTACAACTTCTCTATGGCCTCAGCACTCACATTAGTACATAATCTGCTTCAAAATATGATGACCTAATATGACATGAAATAATGCTCTTCTTGCCTTTTGAATGATGACAAAACTTCCTCCATCAACTCCCTCTTTATCTTTTCTGGGAGAGCCTTGTAAGGTACCCTTCAATCACCTACAGTTTCCTTTTTTCTTCAGGTTTTGTCTATTAGCATTGATATGATTCAGTTCCTTCCGCAATGTGTTTTTTTGTGCATGTGCGCCTGAATTTATATCTTCATAAAGAATTAAAGGGAAATCTGTGCATTTGTCTATGTATGGATAGGCTGATGAGTGTGTGAATGTGTGTGTGTGTGTGTGAAAGCACACGTGTATATGCTGTGAAAAAAAGACAAAGTATGGCTATAAAATAATAACTATTTTTTACTCAAATATATCAGAACTCATTAATTCAAATGAGCTTTGTACTTCTAAATAGATCATTGAGAGTCTATACATTTATTGTTATAATACTCACTTTTCTATAGAGCTTTGTTATTTACAAATTGCTTTTCTCACAATAATCTTCCAAATTGTATAGCATTATTACTTTCAGTTTTACATTTGATAAAAAAGAGGCTTAGAGAGGTTAAGGAAGAATGTTTCTATTACCTAGAAAAATCTCACAGTTTATAGTGGCATTATCACTTAAAAAAAGCATCATATACTTGTTATATTTCCAGAAATCAGATATCAACAGATGAACATTAAGATCACTTTCACTTCTATATTCTTCTGAATTTAAGATTTGTCAACATTAAGAATGCTATTGCTAGCATTTCTAACACAATATTTGGGGGGTGGATTTTATTAATACTGAAAAGGACAACAGAGAAAATAAAAGACTACTAATTTATATTCCTACTTTCTCATTTATATACTTTTTAATAAAAAATAATCTATATATACATCAAAGGCATCTTCAATAATAGATTGTCCATCACTCATGGCAATTAACAAGCTTCATTGTTTACCTCACATAATCTGAATAACTGTTACTCCTTTTGGTTTTTCATCTCCTGATCTTAGAGGGAAAGCTTCTAACTTTTCCCCATTGCAAATAATGTTTGCTGATGTTTTAAGTATAAAATTGTTATTCTAAGGAAAAATCTATATGATTTCAAGTATTCTTAATAGGAATGGATGTTTATATTTTGTCCAAAGCCTTTTCTGCTTCTATTGATGCAATTATATGGTTTTTATTACTTTTTTGTTGATGTTAATAGTTAATAGTTTTTAACATATTAAACCTTCTATGCATACGTGGTATAAATCCTATTTGGTCATAATACATGATCGTTATGATATATTGTTGTAGATGATGTAGATAGATGATATCTATTAAATAAAGATTGAGGGATGTGAAGAGTGATGTGGAGAGATGATGAAAATGTGTATACACCAACTGCCCCATAGATTGCATGAAATCTAAGGAGCACAGCAAAGATTTGAAGAGTTCTTGAGTTTATGAAGATTTGATCAAGGAGAGAATTCTGGCTATGTGTAGAGTGAAGCTTTAAACACATTTGTGTATCCATGTAATGAAAATAAATTGTCTCCAAGTACCTTTTCTAGCTCAATCTTGTCCATCTTTGGATACCTACTGTGAGGTGGGGGATCCTAGACCTTACCCCTTACCAGAATCATTCTAAAACATTTTGGTGAATCTTGACTTCTGACCCTGCTTCTATCATCATCATCTACCTTTAATCCCTCTCTTGCTTAAAGACCTAGATAGCCATTTATACCCAAAAGTTTGTATGCCCATTTGTGCTAATTCTCCTCCATTACTCTTCCCATCCATTTCCAGAAAAGATAAGGGTTTAATCCAATCATATACCCCATTCAAGTGTTTTTTCTTTCCAAAGCCCACTCAACCTAGGTCCCACTACAAGGTCAGACAGTAAGTTATACATCCCCTCTCAGGGATATGGTTTTCCAAATTTTCCTTTACACAAGTGGCATTTTACCTATTGCATCAAGCTCTGAATCCTATAAAGCCTCTTAATGAAATCCATCATAATTAA